>NW_026576762.1:0-75000 GCF_028641065.1 Leucoraja erinaceus | reverse complement strand
AGGACAGAATATCTCCCGCAAATGTTAGGACCCGGTGAGAACGTTCCCATTGGATGACTACATAGCGTTGGGGTGTTGAGTAGTGAGGGCACAGTGGTGACAGAGGGGGAGGTACTTGTTCAATTACTGTCGATCAAAGCAGTGACATCTACTTAACATTTCTAGATGCGCCGTTTACCTGAGGTATCTGACAAACATAGCCAATGCCCCTCCTCCACCGGGTACACATGATTTTGTCTCAAACCCTTCACTTACCTTGAACCCGGTCGGACACCAGTCCACGAACTGGATGCTGCGCTTGCTCTTGATGGTGGCGATGGCGGCGTTGACGTCCTTGGGGACCACGTCCCCACGGTACAACATGCAACACGCCATGTACTTGCCCTGGCGGGGGTCGCACTTCACCATCTGGTTGGCCGGCTCGAAGCAGGCATTGGTGATTTCGGGGACCGACATTTGCTCATGGTAAGCCTTCTCGGCCGAGATCAGGGGCGCGTAGGTGGCGAGCGGGAAGTGGATGCGCGGATAGGGGACCAGGTTGGTTTGGAACTCAGTCAGGTCCACGTTGAGGGCGCCGTCGAAGCGCAGCGAGGCGGTGATGGACGACACTATCTGCGCGATCAGGCGGTTGAGGTTGGTGTAGGTGGGGCGCTCGATGTCCAGGTTCCGCCGACACACGTCGTAAATGGCCTCGTTGTCCACCATGAAGGCGCAGTCGGAATGCTCCAGGGTGCAGTGGGTGACCAACACCGCGTTGTAGGGCTCGACCACGGCGGTGGAGATCTGCGGCGCCGGGTAGACGGAAAACTCCAGCTTGGATTTCTTGCCGTAGTCGACGGAGAGTCTCTCCATGAGGAGGGATGTGAAGCCCGAGCCGGTGCCGCCACCGAAACTGTGGAAGATCAGGAACCCCTGCAGTCCGGTGCATTGGTCAGCCTGTGGGGGGAGAAAAGCGGAAATTGTTAACAGAAAACCGCATAAGACGTTCGTGGGCTACCTAGTTACCATTGTTCTTTCACTTCCACACAACACTTTACATAGAGAGCAAGATTGCAGTCGGATCTCGTCCCATTTCTCTGCATTGGGCCCGATCGAACTGTCGAAATGGCTTTCGAAAGTCTTAGGTGTAATTGGCGGCCCACGAGTGAATGAGAAGGCCTTAACTTTGTCCTGACGTGCAAATAAAGTTCGGGCTAGGCCTCATTCGGTGTGTACAATACATTTCCAGTTGCTGTCTTCGGTGATTGCCGTGGTGGCTTGGGCTAAGTTGCAGAAGAGTGTTTCACCAGTTAGAGGGTATTGCAATCCAATCCAATAAGGTTTTATTCGTCACATTGCACATAAAGTGCAAGTGAAATGAATTTGCCAGCAGCGGTACAATGAAAAAGAACACACAAAAACACACCAAGAATGTAATACCAACATCCACCACAACATGAAGGCACAACATTTGGCATGTCCTCCCCCATTTCCCCCCGTGGTCGGGACCTCAACCCTCCGCAGCCCTCGCTGCGGGCGACCAGATGAATGAATGTCAAGGTAAGTCCTGAATCGATGCCTCCCCCTCCGGAGACCGCGGCTTCAGGTTGGTGCAGGCCGCAAGCCAGCGGTCGGTGATTTATTGTTCGCGCCGCAGCCAGAAGCACCGCAGACCGCAGGGCCGACAGTCGAAGTCAAAGCTCCCCTCCAGGGATCCCCAGCGAGGGACCCCACTTCCGATGGTAAGTCCATGCCCCGCCCGCGGTAGAAGTTGTCCGCGGGGCGGCAGTCGGAGTGGAAGCTTCTTCCTCTCCCTGGTCGCCAGCGAGGGATCCCAGGCTTCAGACGTCGCTCTGGCCGGAGCCCCGGGAGCGTCTCCGGGAAAGGCCGCGGATCCTCGTTGTTAGGCCACGGGGGAGGCGACCTGGAAAAAGTCGCCTCTCCGTGGAGGAGGTGACCGAAACGGTTTCCATCTTACCCGCACCCCACATCCCCCCCCCCCCCCCCCCCCCCACGCCACACCACCTCCACACAATACACACAAATACACATTAACACACTAAACAAAAATAAAAATGTGAAAAAAACGGACACGCTGCCAGCAGGGCTGCCGACTTGGAGCGCCCTCACCGATACTAACATTACACTATTAACACTATTAGCTCTCAGGCAGAGCCCCGCCAGACAGTAGAAGAGCAGGAGGCAGCATGAAGGAGCACCAGCGGCAGACAACAGTTGAACGACATCCAATGCTTGGCCTGACACCATTTCCGAGCCGACTAATGTCGAGGTAAATTTGTCTTCACTGTGTGACGCCGCTAGAGGCTGGCATTACAAGTTAAGCACGAGTCTCCCTATGGGGTGATAGAATATCCACTCTACCTCCCTCAAATACCATGGGACTAACGGCAAGTGAGTAACTCCCGCCTGGTGCACACACATGTTTGGGCCAGATGGAAAGCCACAATCGATTGAGAACTGGTGTTGGCAGAAACAAAGTGTCTCTGAACAAGTGGGAGTATAACTCCAACTATTGAACCGCAAAGAACGGAACACCTACTGAAATGTTCACGATGGAACTGCAGATGTTGGAAAATCGAAGGTCCACAAAAATGCTGGAGAAACTCAGCGGGTGCAGCAGCATCTATGACGCGAAGAAAATAGGGAACGTTTCGGGTCGAAACCCTTCTTCAGAAGCGTTACCTATTTCATTCGCTCCATAGATGTTGCTGCACCCGCTGAGTTTCTCCAGCATTATTGTGTGCCTTTGGCCTCAACTGGATAACCGATGCACAGCTGCCGATCTAGCTGCCTGTAATGAAGATGCCGAGAGGTGTGTTCAGCACTGACTGAACAATATGTAATCTTGTAAAAACATAGAAACATAGAAAATAGGTGCAGGAGTAGGCCATTTGGCCCTTCGAGTCTGCATCGCCCTTCAATATGGTCATGGCTGATCAGCCAACTCAGTACCCTGAACATGCCTTCTCTCCATACCCCCTGAAAAATGTTTTTCTCTGTGTGAAAAATGTTTTCCTTATCTGGGTCCTAAAATATTTCCCCTTTATCCTTAAACTGTGACCCCGTATTCTAGACATCCCCAACATCGGGAACAATCTTCCTGCATCTAGCCTGTCCAACCGCTTAAGAATGTTGTAAGTTTCTATAAGATCCCCCCCTTGTGATGTGGACTGGATAAGAAGAAGCTCTCATGAGAGGTCGGATAAATGTGGACTATGTTTCTGAAACATGGAAGTTCGAGGGGAGACGTGATAGAAGTGCATAAAAAATATGAAAGACAGGGGTAGGGAACTTTTTTCAGAACCCATTTCCCATGTTGGAAATGTCAAGGTAGAAGGGTCATGGTTTCAGAGCACAATAGAAATACTCAGGGAGCTCCCGGATAGGAAGCTCCCTGGTGTGCGGTGATAATGAAGGAATTCTGTGAGATTCTACTGCGAATCAACTTACCACCTTCCGGATACGGTCCAGGACTAAGTCAACGATCTCCTTGCCGATGGAGCAGTGGCCTCTGGCGTAGTTATTGGCCGCATCCTCTTTGCCGGTGATGAGCTGCTCCGGGTGGAACAGCTGCCTGTAGGTGCCGGTCCGCACCTCATCTGTAGGGGAACGGGAACAGAAAGTAGACAATCAACCTGCGCTACAAATACGACCCTGCACGAATGTCAGGGTAGGATTTGTGATAATGCAGAACATATCAGTATTCTTCCTCCTGCCGCCTTACCAATCACCGTGGGCTCCAGATCGACGAACACGGCTCGTGGGACGTGCTTGCCCGCCCCCGTCTCGCTGAAGAAGGTGTTGAAGGAGTCGTCGCCGCCCCCGATGGTCGAGTCGCTCGGCATCTGTCCATCCGGCTGGATCCCGTGCTCCAGGCAATACAGCTCCCAGCAAGCGTTGCCGATCTGGCACCCGGCCTGGCCGATGTGGATTGAAATACATTCCCGCTGGTGGCGAGGAGAAAAACAAAAAGATAATATTTACAATTACAAATTATTGACACCAGAGCGACTGGGACCGGAGCAGATGACGGATCACCTATCCCTTCCCAATTATAATAGATCTTCTCGGATATCAGTTACAATTGACACCCCGTCCGCCAATAAATGCACACGTAAAAACAACAAAACACACGATGAATATTTCCGGAAGACGTCATCGATTAGGGCAAGATGCAGCTGCGGATGAGGAACTAATGTGTCCTTGTTTACTTGGATGTCATATCGGTTAGCGACACCTCCGCCCAATGTGTGAATGGAACATCCGGTCAACAGATAGAACCGGACGTGAAAGGTGATTGGTGAGCACTCCGCCATGTGGCCATCGCCTCCCGCCAATCGGATGCCCGGCTCGATGGAACGCGGCGGCGCTGGGGGTTCTGTCACGTGGACTCACCATCCTCTCTCTCTGTTGTCGCGGCGGTCGATGGCGGATGTCGCCACTCGCCCTACTTATACCGCGGCCCGGCTCAGCAAGAACGGCATCTGATTGGCCTCGCGGGACAATTGACCCGCCGTTGCTCGGAGACATTGTAGTAAACAAAACCCGGCGGATTGTCCGCGGTAATGTTCGTCACAAGTGAGCTGAGGAATAGCACTTAGCAACGAGCAGATGAGGTTTGTCTACCTCCCATCAGCCAACATCTGCCAGCCACCAACCCCTCTCCCAACACGCCCATCTGCATGCAAAGGAGAGGGTGGGATCACATGGCACAGAAACGGGACTTTCGGCCCACCCCTTATCCTGACTATCGCACCCACGCTATTCCCATGCGCGCGCATTCCATCTTCTTCCCTCTAACGTCGGGCAGAAGATATTAAACCTCGTAAGCCCGTACGACCATATTCCTGGCAGATTCCTCTCCAGTGTTATCAGCCACTTGACCTCTTATAAGATAAGGGATTTATTCCCGATCGTTCAATCTATATTGTTGCGGACCTTGCATTGTGTTATCTGCACTTACTCAGCAGCTGTAACATTACGATCTGCACGCCCATTCAGTTTTTCGTTTCCACTACCTGTTGTACTCATGTACAGGATGACCTGTTGTACACATGTACATTAGACTATAATCTGAATGGTGGCTTATTAAGAAAAGGGGAGGTGCAACGAGACCTGAGCGTCATGGTACACCAGTCATCGAATGTAGGCATGCAGGTGCAGCAGGCAGTGAAGAAATCGAATGGTATGTTCGAATGGGCGGCGCGACCGGTGTCGCAGCGGCCTCTGCAGTCTGTCTGTGTTTTTTTGTTTTTTTTTGTCCTGTTGAGGGTTTAGTTTGTAGCTGTTTATCGGGGATTTTTTTTAAATGTGTATGTGTGGGGGGTGGGGGGTGGGTGGGGGAAACTTTTAATCTCTTCCCTGCATGGAGACCCGACCTTTTCCCTGTTGGAGCTCCGTTGCCGTTGGGGCCTAGCGCCGTGGAGTGGCCGCCACCGGAACGACCTGGAGGCTCAAGTCACGGAGCCTGTGGAGCCGTGGAGCCTGCTGTGGAGCCTGCTGTGGAGCCTGCTGTGGAGCCGTGGAGCCTGCTGTGGAGCCTGCTGTGGAGCTGCTGAGGAGCTGCTGAGGAGCTGCTGCAGACTTACCTACGTGGAGCTGGCCGGCTTCGGGGCGTGGAGAGCGGCGGTGGCGCGTTGATGCGGCCCGGCTCCGGTGGATGGTGACACCGGGAGCTCGCGGACCCCCGGTGGGAGGCTGCTTTGCGGGGCACCGGCAGCGGCGACTTCTCCCTCCCGAATTGCGGGGTTGAGAGTGACCTGGAGGGGGGCCCTACAACGCCCGGCGCGGCCTTAATTTGCCGCGGACTAGCGCCCGCCGGGGGCTTTGACCTCGACTTCGGGAGGGAAATGGAGTGCAGGGGAGAGACAAGAACTTTGCCTTCCATCACAGTGAGGAGGAGAGCCACTGTGATGGATGTTTATGTGAATAGTGTTGGTGTGTGTTTTGGTTCTTTTATTGTATGGCTGCAGAAACTACATTTCGTTTGAACCTCATGTGAGGTTCAAATGACAAATAAAGGTATTGTATTGTATTGTATTGTATTGCATGCATAGCAAAAGGATTTTAGTATAAGAGCATGGAGGTGCAACTGCAGTTGTACAGGGTATTGGTGAGACCACATCTGGAGTATGGCGTACAGTGTTGGTCTCCTAATCTGAGGAAAGACATTCTTGCAACAGAAGGAGTACAGAGAAGGTTCACCAGAATGCTTCCTGTGATGTCAGGACTTTCATATGAAGAAAGACTGGATAGACTCGTCTTGTACTCGCACGAATTTAGAAGATTGAGGAGGGATCTTACAGAAACGTACAGAATTCTTTAGGGATTGGACAGGCTAGATGCAGGAAGCCGATTCCCGATGTTGGGGAAGTCCAAAACAAGGGGTCACAGTTTAAGGGTAAGGGGGAAGTCTTTTAAGACCGAGATGACATTAAAAATATTCACACAGAGAGTAGTGAATCTGTGGAATTCTCTGCCACAGAAGGTATTTGAGGCCAGTTCATTGGCTATATTAGTATCACAAGAACAAGAATAGCCTGCAAACCAAAGCTTTTCATTGTATCTCGGTGCACGTGTCAATATCAAATCAATACCACTACGATGGGGTACAATTCCTATTATCAACCCTGTCTCCGTCTCTTATCACTTGTCCACCGCTATCGTCTCCCTGCTCTCCGTCGACAGCAAACTCAGTCTCTCCGGTATTCCCCCCTCACCAAAACATTGCATTCCAGGCAACATCCTGACGTATCTTCTCTACATCCCCTCCAGTGCAGGCACGTCCTCCCTATAATGTGGACACCAGAATCTTAAACCCGCTGGAGAACCCACACATGAGACATCCAGATACGATACCCCGGCAATCAGGCCCCACGTGTCACGTCCCTTAAGGATGTGAGAAGCAGGGACTACAATGCCCATGTGCCACTTAGGAAACTGAACGGAAACCTCTGGGAACTTTG
Organism: Leucoraja erinaceus; assembly: GCF_028641065.1. Lineage (NCBI taxonomy): Eukaryota > Metazoa > Chordata > Chondrichthyes > Rajiformes > Rajidae > Leucoraja > Leucoraja erinaceus. Next base: position 68,035 of record NW_026576762.1, on the reverse strand, counting down.
CCCCCCACTCAAGGTTTCCGTGCGGTTCTCGGAGGTTGCAGGTGGTTGTCGGAGGTTGCATGTAGTGGAAGCAGGTAGGGAGACTGACAAAAACCTCCGGGAACGTACGGGAACCGCACGGAAACCTTGGGAGGGGCACAAAGTCTCCAAAGGTTCCGTTCAGGTTTCCTAAGTGCGACAGGGACATTACATAATTTAGGAAGTATGAGGTCGAGCACTCGATTAGCCTGGTCAGAGAAGGCAACGGAACAACTTCATAGTGTCGTACAACTGCACAGCACGCAAACAGGCTCTTCGGCCAACCTTGTCCATGCCGATCGGGTTAAATTACTGGCCTAGTCCCACCTACCTGTATTTAGCCCATATCTCTCGCAACCTTATCTGTTGCGAGAGATATATCTGTCCAAATGCTTAAAAACAATCTTACCTCCACCCGCTCCATTCGCTTCTTCCGGCAGCTCGTTCCGGACTCGCAGTCCCCTTTAAGTGAGAAAATGCCCTTCACTAATCTCGCTCCTCTAACCGGAAGACTATGCCATCTAATTTATGAACCATCTATCCTGAAGAAACGATTGGTCACTTTATCCACATCCACCGTGATCTAATACATCACAATAATGCCAGTCATTAAATAGGATAAACCTCCCAGCCTATCTCATATCTCCCTTTAACCGAGGAGCGCAGATTAGAATCACAGCCGTGGCAGGAAGTGGGATTAGCAAATGGCCCGACTACTTCACTACTACTTGGACACAATGTGTTCGATAAATCGCTGAGGCCGCATTTTTAATCAAACGATTCACCCCTTATTGTGTCAGAGGTCCGGCCAGCGCGGCCTGAGAACTTTGGACATTGCAGTCTTCAGGGAGGGAGCGGCCGCTTCAGTCCAGGCCGCTGAAGAATGTTCACCCGACGCCGATGATCCAGCTTCGTGGCAGAGGGCCTGAGAACATCGAGTTGGCTGAGGAGGCCACATATAGACCCCGACCTCGGGTGGACTATGAGGGGGAGAACTGGGTATTTTTAGTGCCTTCACTCACAGTGAATTCTGCTGTGGGGGGACGTTTCATGTTGATTTCTATAGTGTACTGTTCTGTGTCTTTTTTTATTTTTCTCTTTTTTGTTTTGTATGGATTTATTGACATTTGATCTGTTCAATTAATTTAATCAATCTCTGTAAAGCACTTTGGTTCAAATACTGGTTTTGTTGAAAAGTGCTATATAAATAAACATTATTATTATTATTATTGTCCACTGAGTATTCCCGTTTCAAATGTCATTAGAAACGGGAATAGTGCCGGAGGATTGGCGTACTGCGCATGTTGTTCCATTGTTTAAAAAGGGGTCTAAGAGTAGACCTAGCAATTATAGACCTGTTAGTTTGACGTCAGTGGTGGGCAAATTAATGGAAAGAATACTTAGAGATAATATATATAAGCATCTGGATAAACAGGGTTTGATTAGGAACAGTCAACATGGATTTGTGCCTGGAAGGTCATGTTTAACTAATCTTCTTGAATTTTTTGAAGATGTTACTCGGGAAATTGATGAAGGTAAAGCAGTGGATGTTGTGTATATGGACTTCAGTAAGGCATTTGACAAGTTTCCTCATGGAAGGTTTGTTAAGAAGGTTCAATGGTTGGGCATTAATGGTGGAGTAGCAAGATGGATTCGACAGTGGCTGAATGGGAGATGCCAGAGAGTAATGGTGGATGGTTGTTTGTCAGGTTGGAGGCCAGTGACGAGTGGGGTGCCACAGGGATCTGTGTTGGGTCCACTGTTGTTTGTCATGTACATCAATGATCTGGATGATGGTGTGGTAAATTGGATTAGTAAGTATGCAGATGATACTAAGATAGGTGGGGTTGCGGGTAATGAAGTAGAGTTTCAAAGTCTACAGAGAGATTTATGCCAGTTGGAAGAGTGGGCTGAAAGATGGCAGATGGAGTTTAATGCTGGTAAGTGTGAGGTGCTACATCTTGGCAGGACAAATCAAAATAGGACGTACATGGTAAATGGTAGGGAATTGAAGAATGTAGGTGAACAGAGGGATCTGGGAATAACTGTGCACAGTTCCCTGAAAGTGGAATCTCATGTAGATAGGGTGGTAAAGAAAGCTTTTGGTGTGCTGGCCTTTATAAATCAGAGCATTGAGTATAGAAGTTGGGATGTAATGTTAAAATTGTACAAGGCATTGGTGAGGCCAATTCTGGAGTATGGTGTACAATTTTGGTCGCCTAATTATAGGAAGGATGTCAACAAAATAGAGAGCGTACAGAGGAGATTTACTAGAATGTTGCCGGGGTTTCAGCAAATAAGTTACAGAGAAAGGTTGAACAAGTTAGGGCTTTATTCTTTGGAGCGCAGAAGGTTAAGGGGGGACTTGATAGAGGTTTTTAAAATGATGAGAGGGATAGACAGAGTTGACGTGGAAAAGCTTTTCCCACTGAGAGTAGGGAAGATTCAAACAAGGGGACATGACATGAGAATTAAGGGACTGAAGTTTAGGGGTAACATGAGGGGGGACTTCTTTACTCAGAGAGTGGTAGCTGTGTGGAATGAGCTTCCAGTGAAGGTAGTGGAGGCAGGATCGTTTTTATCATGTAAAAATAAATTGGATAGTTATATGGATGGGAAGGGAATGGAGGGTTATGGTCTGAGCGCAGGTATATGGGACTAGGGGAGATTATGTGTTCGGCACGGACTAGAAGGGTCGAGATGGCCTGTTTCCGTGCTGTAATTGTTATATGGTTATATGGTTATATGGTTATATGGGTTATTGACATGTTGTTTCCCACGCCAATAAGTGATGACCTCTAGTGCTAGACTGCTCCACTAGCGGAAACGTCCTCTCCACATTGACCCTCTCCAAGCCTTTCACTATTCTGCATGTTTCAATGAGGTCCCCCCACATGTTTATCCGCAGCTGCTGCCTTGCCCATTGACTTCCCCCAGCACTTTATGTTTCGCTGAAGATTTTAACGCCGGATAGACAGTTGGTATATTTCAGAGCAGAAATGTTAATGACAAAAATAATGAAATAATTTGTTTTAAGGCAGAGATAGATAGATTCTTGTTGAGTGCCTTCAGGGGTTACGACATGCTGTTTATACTTATATTTGTGTGTCTGCGTTAACCGACCCGTTAGACTGCAGCAAGGAATAATTTAATTGTTCCGTTGCCCGTGCATAAGACCATTAAACACACTTGGTTCGTGTTCTACAACTCTTGTCGTCGCCCCACCTGGATCGTGCTATTGCATTGTTATTTCTTAAACACCACCTAGTCAGTCGCATCTCTAGAAAGGCCTAAAAACATAAATGGCCAGATTACAAGAAGGTGTGACGCAAAAAGGTATGTCGACTAATCCAATTTAGCGCCATTATCAGCTTACGATATTTGGCAAATTCTATCTACACAAGCTTCTTAATGTATGGCTGGTACACTATGTACTAAAGCAGGATCTTGCAGCAGTCAATGGAAGTGTCTTTAGGGAGTCAGCAGTATCCAGCGATCTGCCCTCTACACTTTCATTTGTGAAGCAGAGCATCGACCCAAAATATCAACAATTCCATTTCCTCGGTTATGCTGCTCAATCTGCTGAATTCTTCCAGCCGTTTGAGGAAGGATATTCTTGCTATTGAGGGACGCAACGTAGGTTTACAAGTTTAATTCCGGGGATGGCGCGACTGTCATGTACAGAGAAAATAGAGCGGCTGGGCTTGTATATTCTGGAGTTCAGAAAGATGAGAGGGTATCTTATTGAAACATATAAGATTATTCAGTGTTTGGACACGCTAGAGGCAGGAAACATGTTCCCGATGTTGGGGGAGTCCAGAACCAGGGGCCACAGTTTAAGAATAAGGGACAAGTCATTTCGAACGGAGACGGGGAAACACTTTTTCACATAGAGAGTTCTGAATGTGGAGTGTTCTGCCTCAGAAGACCGTGGAGGCCGGTTCTTTGGATACTTTCAAGAGAGAGCTAGATATGGATCTTACAGATAGTGGAGTCAGGGGATATGGTGAGAAAGCAGGAACGGGGTACTGATTGGGCATGATCGGCCATGATCACATTGAATGGAGGTGTTAGCTCTAAGGGCCGAATGGCCTACTGAACTTCCTTGTTGCCATGTACTATGTGTGATGTATATAGTCAGTAGTATACATTACATTTTAGTCTTAGTAGTTCTCGGTACTTTTGCATTTCGCTTTTAATTCTTCACGAGAGTGAGGATGTACATTAGTGTTACTCAGAATGTGGCTTCACGCACAGGCTTATTAGAGTTCTCTCTCTCTCTCTCTCTCTCTCTCTCTCTCTCTCTCTCTCTCTCTCTCTCTCTCTCTCTCTCTCTCTCTCTCTCTCTCTCTCTCTCTCTCTCTCTCTCTCTCTCTCTCTCTCTCTCTCTCTCTCTCTCTCTCTCTCTCTCTCTCTCTCTCTCTCTCTCTCTCTCTCTCTCTCTCTCTCTCTCTCTCTCTCTCTCTCTCTCTCTCTCTCTCTCTCTCTCTCTCTCTCTCTCGCTATCTCTCTCTCTCTCCGTCTCTCTCTATCTCTCTCTCTATTCTGTGAGTGTCCTCTCCATCTTTCAGCAGCTCTCTCTCAGTCGTCTCGCCCCCTGCTGGTCTCTTCTCGTCTCCGTCTCTCTCTGCTCTCTTAGTCCATTCAATAAGTATGTTCCATTTCCCGCAATAAGTATGTTTCATTAAACTTTTTAATTTTAAGTAATATCGTCTACTCCTCTCCTTCCTCCTCTGCTCTTGCAAGTTCGGTGGAATCCAGGGCCACCTCTTGGATAGTCCTTCTCCAGCGACGCCATGTCCTCCCGCGCGTCCTGGAACTCTCCTTCCTCCAGTCCCTCTCCCATGTACCAGTGGACAAAGGCCCGCTTGGCGTACATCTTGTCCAACTTCAGGTCCAGGCGGGTCCAGGCCATGGCGATGGCGGTGGTGTTGCTCAGCATGCAGAGAGCGCGTTGCACCTTGGCCAGGTCGCCCCCGGGCACCACCGTCGGGGGCTGGTAGTTGATGCCCACCTGCGGGGGTTGGAAAGTGCACACATTGGATATCAATTCCGGGACCCCTGTCAACATGCGAGCTGCTCCCAACCCCTTCACCGTGTAAACCCCGTGTTCTGTGTGAATTGCAGCGCCTCTGTTCCCCGGGTGATGGCGCAGGAAATGGGGAATGTGCAAATTCTTTGCTTCTCCCCCTATTAGTTGCTCAATATTCCCTGGAGGATTTTTACTGGAAGAAATAGATACTTCGGCCCACCGTCTACAAGCACATTAATCCCTTAAAATCCACCACACTCCTCCATTCCTTGCGCCCGCATCAGTACAGGATATCTCCTGCAAATGTAGGGTCGGGTTAAAACATTCCCATGGGATGACTTCAGTGCGTTGGGGTGTTGAGTAGGGAGGGAACAGTGGGGAGAATGGGAGAGGTCCTTGTTCAATTATTGTCGATGAATACAGGGACATCTATTTAACATTTCTAGCTGTGCCGTTCACCTGAGGTATCGGACAAACATAGCCAATGCCCCTCCTCCACCGGGTACACAAGACTTTGTCTCAAATCCTTCACTTACCTTGAACCCGGTTGGACACCAGTCCACGAACTGGATGCTGCGCTTACTCTTGATGGTGGCGATGGCGGCGTTGACGTCCTTGGGGACCACATCCCCACGGTACAACATGCAGCACGCCATGTATTTGCCATGGCGGGGATCGCACTTCACCATCTGGTTGGCCGGCTCGAAGCAGGCGTTTTCGGGGACCGACAATTGCTCGTGGTAAGCCTTCTCGGCCGAGATCAGTGGCGCGTAGGTGGCGAGCGGGAAGTGGATGCGCGGGTAGGGGACCAGGTTGGTTTGGAACTCAGTTAGGTCCACGTTGAGGGCGCCGTCGAAGCGCAGCGAGGCGGTGATGGACGACACGATCTGCGCGATCAGGCGGTTGAGGTTGGTGTAGGTGGGGCGCTCGATGTCCAGGTTCCGCCGACACACGTCGTAAATGGCCTCGTTGTCCACCATGAAGGCGCAGTCGGAGTGCTCCAGGGTGCAGTCGGTGACCAGCACCGCGTTGTAGGGCTCGACCACGGCGGTGGAGATCTGCGGCGCCGGGTAGACGGAAAACTCCAGCTTGGATTTCTTACCGTAGTCCACGGAAAGTCTCTCCATGAGGAGGGAGGTGAAGCCCGAGCCGGTGCCGCCACCGAAACTGTGGAAGATCAGGAACCCCTGCAGTCCGGTGCATTGGTCAGCCTTGGATAAAACGGAAATCATGAATAGAATACCGGATGTGACATTAATGATGTACGACACCAAATTGCCTCTGAGTTTGAGTTCGTGAAGTTAGGACAGGAATGATCGAGTAACATTGCCTATTCAAGTCTATCCCAACATTTACATGCTTGTCTGGACTCGGGGGATTTAGCTGAATTGGGTTGCTGTACGTGAGAACTCTTCCCATCCACATTTAGAAACATAGAAACATAATTGTATATGTTCCTATAAGAAACCCCCTCATCCTTCTAAACTCCAGTGAATTTCTGTTCAATTCACTTTCGAAATTCGGTAAGTTATTCGGCCTCCGTCGTGTTACAGCAAGGGGCTCCTGCTTTAAATTTGAGTTGGCTTGACAAGAAAGTTATACAGCTATGCTAAGGCGGCATTGGGGGTATTCTGTGCTGTTCCGGTTGCTCCATTTCGGGACGGACGTCCAGACATAAATGAGGGCGCAGATGAGTTTCGCCAGAATTATGCCCGGATTTGAGAACTTTAGCTATGCAGACAAATTGGATACGTGTGGATTATTTTTGTAATCCCAGATACCCGATAATTTAACTTCGGAGTCACGTGAGTGATTCCGTGAAGAACCCGCTCAGTGCGCAGGCGCGGCATTAACGCCAGCAGTGCAACAGCGGCCAGGCGGGAGTCGGGCGCTCCCGCTACTAGCCTGAAAGAAAGGAACGTTAGGTAAGTACTTACCTTCATCGGTCTTTGCCTTGTGTTTTTTGCTCCAGGGGGAGCAAAGCAGCAGAGGGAAGCGGCCCCCGTTCGACTCCAGCGAAGGAGCCGACAGTGGAGGGGGCAGAGGCGGCAACGGGACCGCACACGCTGCGGTCCACAGACACGGGTGCTGCGCTGATGCCCGGTCCGCTAAACAGCTGTCTGACTAACAGCAGCGGACTGGAGGGAAATTTAAAAACCGGCCGGCACCCCTGCAGACTCCCGACAAGGAGACTCGCCGCCCGAGAACCGCTGAAATGCCGCCCGAAAACGGCAGACAGCCTCTATCAACAAGGTCAGGACCAAACCTCAGGCTGGAGACAGACACGGAAGATGGGATCAGCACTTCAAACAAAAAACAAGAATGTCTGTTTCCCCAAGCCAGAGGAAGGTCAAGGAGCTAAAAACTCCAGCAAGACTGCTTCAGGAGCAGGGGCAAGTCCGCAAAGGGAGCTAACACTCCCACTCCAGTGCTATTGCACTGGCCATCTCCCTTGTCGAGGGATTGATGGGACCAGAGCTGGGCTGGTCAAGAAGAGGGGTCAGTGGCTGAACAACATCGGGAGTATGCTTGAGGTACAGGATCAGGAACAGCTGCTGGGTGTGGCCGCTATGTGGAATCACCACTAGCGAGATGAATTTCAGTCTCAACTGACGGACCAGCTTACTACCTGTTCTTTTCAAAGAACTTCTCCAAGACAGGTAGTCGTGAGGTGTTGGATTCATCACGCCTCCCCTAAATTGCATTACTCAAAGTGCCCACCATTATTGGGGGATACATTGAGCATCGCTCTCAAAAAACCCAATATTTAAAAAATGAATTTGATATGCCTGATGTCGGCTATCGTTCGCATGCTCTTCCAGAGGTCAGGGTAGTATGGCAAAACACCTGACCCTACTGTTCGCAGTGCTCCGCAACTTCTCAGGAAGTTATAAAACCTGTCCTCAACTAAACATTCACAAGACTGTGAGAACGCCGACCTCACAACAACTTAGCCAGACAGCAGGATCTGTGATCAAGCCAAGTTTTTAAAAAGGTACACAAAAAAGCTGGAGAAACTCAGCGGGTGCAGCAGCATCTATGGAGCGAATGAAATAGGCAACGTTTCGGGTCGAAACCCTTCTTCAAACAAAGTTTTTAAAAAACTGGACGACGTGTCAAAAATATCGGCGTAAGGGGGCAGGGTCTGGAATGAGCACCACGCGTAAACCAGTCAGCAGTACCTCTAATGCATCCACCAGCTGGGTATACCTTATGGTACTGGTGAAAGCTCGGGGCCTGCATGCCAATCCTGTAAGCCTTTCAGGCCAGGGCCCAGAGCAGGCACCAGGGAAAATGCGCCACCCCCACCACGTCATACGACGTGTAAGACTCGTTGGACCGGGAGGAAACAGAAGAATACCCATAACCATGGAGGTAGGTGGGTCTGGTTCCTGCCAGCATATAGAGAACAAGGGTGCTCTACTAACAGGGGGGCGATTACACTTGTTTAAAGAAGCATGGGGTAATGTCACGAGTAACAAGTATATACTCAACAGCAATAGTGGATACAAAATTCAGTTTATATCAGAGATATTACCGCCAGTTCAACATTGGCCCCTAAGGGAACTTACTCCCTCCGAGGAAGAAAAGCGGGAGGGACAAGCTGAACTGGTGATGCTTATCACAAATGGGGTCATCAAAAAGACCAAACATGAACCTTTCGAATTTGTATCGAATATAGTCACTAAAACCAAAACAGATGGTGGATGTCGCATCATCATTGACTTAACATCACTAAATAATTTTGTTGAGTATATACATTTCAAGATGGAGACGTTTGTTACTGCCAGACAACTGATCTCCAAAGGATGCTTTATGGCAAGCATTGTTATTAAATATGCTTACTATCTAATACCCATACACAAGGATCATTGCAGATACCTAAAATTTATCTGGTTGGGGCAGCTGTGGCAGTATAGAGCATTGCCCAATGGTCTAACTTCAGCCCCTAGACAATTCACCAAAATATTAAGAGTAGCCATGGGAATACTAAGGAAACAAAAGCATATTGTCATAGCATATCTGGATGATATTCTCATAGTAGGGAAACGAAGGAATTGGCTGTGGCAGCAGTATTAGCTACAAAACAGCTCCTTGAAACGCTGGGGTTCGTCCTACTCCAGATAAATCTAGGTTGAAGCCATCTACTACCATGGACAAATCGGACCTTTGCACTATCAAAATCTACAAAGAACAAAGGTACATGCACTAAAACGATATTCGGGTCACTATGATCGAATCATGAAATTACCCACTGGAGCTATATCAGAGCTACAGTGGGGGGGGGGGGGGGGCAGAGAATGTGTGGCACAGTTTCAGCCCTATCATCATCACTAACCCTACTTTAGTTATTAATCAGATGCCAGTGCTCAAGGCTGGGGGGGGGGGGGGGGGGGGGGGGCAACTAACTCCATATCCAGCACAGGTGCCAGATGGACTAAACCAGAGTCATCATTACCACACACACTGGGCATCAATTTAGAAATGTTGGGCGCCTATTATGATTTTAAAAGCATATGCATCTAAAATGCAGCACTTGCATGTGCGGTTACGGATTGATAATACTACGGTGGTGGCTTATATTAACCATATGGGGAGCATAAAATCATTATCGTGCGACAAATTGGTCAATCAGATCTGGCAATGGTGTGTCGAAAGACATATTTTACTATCGGCTGCCTATCTACTAGGTATGCTAAATACAGTGGCAGACACCAGGTCACGGAAAAAAATTAATGATAACATCGAATGGATGTTAAACCCAAAATATTTGCTAAAGTTATTAAGCAATATGGAACGCCAGATATCGATTTGTTTGCATCAAGACTGAATCACCAGTTACCTATGTATGTGACTTGGGAACCAGACCGGAGGCAGCAGCGGTAGATGCCTACACGCTGGATTGGGGAAATTTCTGCTTTTTGCTTTCCCTCCCTTCTGCCTCATCAGTCGGGTACTTCGCAAAATACAGATGGACTCTGCTTCTGGGATATTGATGGTGCCCGACTGGCCTACACAGCCATGGTTCCCAGTTCATCACGACATGGTGGTCGAGTCACCTATGGATTTCCCTAGTGGACCACGGTTGTTGACTCACGCAGTATCAGGCATAAGCCACCCATGCCATGAAAACATCAAACTCCTGGGTTGTAGGTTTTGAATAGACCTTACCAGGGACTGGGATTATCCGAATGAACAATCACCACCATGTCGGCATCCCTGCGAACATCCACCAGGAGGCAGTATTTAACCTGTATCAAAAATGGGAGAAGTACTGCCAGGAAACAGGGACAACATATGCAACTGCCACAACCACCGACGTGCTGGAGTTCCTGGCCCGTCTACACCATGACGAAGGGATCAGTTACAGTGTCAATACAGCACGAAGCGGCCTGTCTGCTTACCTAAAACCAGCAGGACAGCAGGCCATGGGATCCCATCCTCTGGTGGTAAAACTCATGAAGGGCATTTTTAATATTAAGCCCCTAAACCCAGGTATACCCATGTTTGGGATATCAGTGTGGTATTGTCATACCTCAGGGAATGGCCACGAGCTAGATCCCTCAGCCTCGAGCAATCTACATTAAAGACGCTCATGTTAATGGCACTCGCATCCGCTCAGAGGGTCCAGTCGCTGCACAAGTTAAGACTGGACAACATGGAGGTCGCCCCAGACCAGATTACGTTCATCATTCTAGGTCTGGTGAAACAAAGCAGGCCAGGAACGCCCAATCCACTGGTGGTATTCCGGGCCTACCCACCAGAGCCAAGGTTGTGTGTGGTGACCCATCTACAACAATATATAGACACAACCCACAATCTCAGAGGGAGAGAAAAAGCCATGGGTCAGCCACAAGAAACCTCGCCATTTCACGGTGGCTCAAACAGGTACTGAAAGCTGCCGGAATAGACAATAATACATTTAAATCCCATTCCACTAGGGCAGCATCGACATCAGCGGCTGAACGAATGGACGTCCCGGTTGACCACATTCTCAATACGGCAGGATGGTCGAGGGAAACGACGTTCAGAACGTTTTATAATAAACCGTTGATAAAGCCTGACTTATTTGCAGACAGAATATTACAAACTGCAAATATTTAATTTAAGCTCGGGGGAGCTATTTATTTTTGTTATTGTTAATAAATGCCTTTCTGTTTCTTGAAAAAACAGATCCATTGGTTGATTACGATAACACTTCCTCCCTCAAGAACTCCGGCAGTGAGTGAAATAAAAACTGTTACACGGTTTGAAATCACAGACCTTTGAAGTCTTCACGGAATCACTCACGTGACTCCGAAGTAAAATAGTAAGATTAAACGAGAATTTACCAGTTCGAAGTTTGATCTGTATTTTATGAGGAGTTACGATGAGGGATTACGTGCCCTCCGCTCCCACCCTCATTATATAGATCAAACTAGTAAACTGATGTCTCCTTATCTTTACTATGTTTACTTCAAATAACTGTGTCTTTTTTTATTTTTTATTTATTTATTTTTTTTATTAGAAGTACGGTAAATTACAATCCTACACAACACAACACATATATCTTAATACATTTTTTGTACCGCTTCATTTTTTTTTAACTTTAAGAAAAAGGTAGAAGTAAGGAAAGTAAAGAAAGTGCAAGAGAGTCGTGCAGTGCAAGAGTGTAAGGAAAAGAGAGCCCCTTAGGAAAGAAGTTAGAGAAGGAAGTAAAGTGAGAAAATAGACCCTAGAAAAGAAAGAAAGAGAAAATAGAAACAATCGCTCTATTATAACATTAAACTCCGCAGAAAGGGGACTACCAACCAAGTCTGTTTTTGTTATTTTACCTCCCGTTACCAGGTCCTGATTCCGCTTATTTATATATTTGTTTTTTTTAGATTACTATTGCACCTCATACTTGTAATGGGTCCAGAAACATAGACCACATCTTTTGGAATTGGTCTGCTTTACCTGCTAGGAGGAATCTCATCTCTTCCAGATGTAATGTTTCAAACATATTTGATATCCACATTTTTATTGTTGGTGTCGGCGCATTTTTCCAGAATTTAAGTATAAGCTTTTTTCCCATTATTAGCCCGTAATTAAATAAATTCTTCTGAAACACGTTTAATTCAGGATTACCTTCCGATATTCCGAAGATAATCCATTCTGGTTTTGGTACCAGTTTTATTTTGATCAATTTTGAAAAAATATCAAATATTTCATACCAGAATTTTTGGATTTTTGTACAAAAAACAAAAGAGTGCGCTATGGTAGCTTCTTGACATAGGCATTTATCACAGATTGGTGAAACATTAGGGAAGATTTTATTTAATTTAGTTTTTGAATAATATAATCTATGTAATGTTTTAAATTGGATGAGCGTATGTCGTACGTTGATCGAACATTTATGCACCTGTAGTAAATGATTATCCCAGGTCTCTGAGATTTTTATAGCTAATTCTTGTTCCCAATCTTTTCTAATTCCATCTGTTGTGGGTATTTCTATGTTTAAAATGATATTATATAGGTACGATATTAAATTAGCTGATTCCGCCTTGGTCTTCATTGCTTCATCCAATAAATCGGAAGACATATTATGATAGTCTTTTGTGTGTGTTTTTTCAGATAATCACAAATTTGAAGATATCAATATTGGTTATTTTTCAAATTATATTTCAGTTGTAGTTGTTGAAATGATAGTAAATTCCCCAATTCATACAGATCTTCGAGCGTTTTAATTCCCATTCTTTCCCATTGTATAAATGATTTGTCTATGATTGATGGTTTAAACGATGGATTATTGACTATTGGTATTAAAAGAGATAGGTTTCTTAATTTTAAAGTCTGTTTTGTTTGTTTCCATGTTCTTATTGTGTTATGTATAATTGGATTTTTATTATAATTTTTATTATTCAAATTTGTTGGTGAGAGGATGGTCGCTCCTATATTACTCGGGGAGCAGTCCCATTTTTCCATTACCATCCAGTCCGCCTGCTGTGTAGAATTGTCCAGCAGGTGAATCATATTTTTAATATTTACTGCCCAGTTATAATACATAAAATTAGGGAGTGCTATACCCCCCAACTCTTTTCGTTTATTAAGGTGTGCTATTTGTATTCTATGGGATTTATAATCCCATATAAAATTTGTAATGCCTGAGTCCAATTTTTTGAAAAACGTTTTTGGGAGGTATATAGGTATTGATTGAAATAGGTATTAAATAACTGTGTCTATCTATGATTCCACACCGCTGCTTGGAAGTATAGCGTGCCTGCGCACTGAGCGGGTTCTTCACGTAATCCCTCATCGTAACTCCTCATAAAATACAGATCAAACTTCGAACTGGTAAGTTCTCGTTTAATCTTACTAGTAAATAATGTCATTGATAGACATGGAATTATACTGTATGGAAACAGGAATACAGGATTTATGCAGTGCGGTTGGACAGTTTGTTTCGGAGACCTGATAGATATTTATACAAATACTATATATGTACTTAGAATATGTATTGAGAACCCTTTTACCGATATCTGGAAAAGTCACAGTAGGCTGGACATTGCTTTAAGGTGTGGTAGGTGCACAGTGCACGCAGTTCTCAGATTACGCTGGGGATAGGGACACACTATCGGAAGTTCGGTGGTAATACAAGAATTCTGGGACCTTCTATTGCAGGTCCACATACCACCTTCCGGATACGATCCAGCACCAGGTCCACGATCTCCTTGCCGACCGAGCAGTGTCCCCGGGCGTAGTTATTGGCCGCGTCCTCCTTTCCCGTGATGAGCTGCTCGGGGTGGAAGAGCTGCCGGTATGTGCCGGTCCGCACCTCATCTGCAGTGTGGAGAGCAGGGAACAGATAATTAACCAGCGCCACAAAACGCCCCCCCTTCCTTGCACGAGTGGTGGAGGCTGTTTTGGTATCTGTAATTGGATATATGGTTATATGGTTATATTGAATGGGCAGGTGGTACAAGGGAAAACCCCCCCGTTCGAAGGACCGAGATGGCCTACGCGTGGACATTTTGAGACTATCCCAGACATAAGAGCCCTCGACTGCCATTTCAAATTACCGATCACCGTGGGCTCCAAATCGACGAATACGGCCCGCGGGACGTGCTTGCCCGCCCCCGTTTCGCTGAAGAAGGTGTTGAAGGAGTCGTCGCCGGCCCCGATGGTCTTGTCGCTCGGCATCTGTCCATCCGGCTGGATCCCGTGCTCCAGGCAATAGAGCTCCCAGCAAGCGTTGCCAATCTGGCACCCGGCCTGGCCGACGTGAACTGAAATACACTCGCGCTGGGGGGGGGGGATGGGGGGGGGACACGTGATAAGTACCGGAATCGGATAACTTGCCATAGTGTTGTGCTCAGAGGCGGGGAGAGTGGGGTGGGGCTTAAAATCACCGGGTTACTCTCAGGTGCGTCCCATCGTATGCCAATGTCCCACCTTGTGTGGGGCGCAAAGTCTACAGAGGTTTCCGTTCAGGTTTCCTAAGTGGGACAGGGGCATCACGCTCCTTCCAACCCTGGTAATGCAAAACTTCCTCCAGTTAGATGACTGTTGTCTCGCTAGTGACTGGATCCAGAACGCCACGGACCGATTGCAGGGCATCCTCAAGGGTGAAGGTGAGCAGCCGGAAATGGTATTGCATGTCGGCACAAATGACGTCGGGAAGAAGAGGATAAATATTCTGCAACGTGATTTCAGAGAGCTCAGAAGAAGGCTGAAAAGCCAGACCTCCAGCGTGGTTATCTCCGGTTTGCTTCCGGTTCCTCGTGCTGGTGAGGGCAGGAACAGTGAGATTGGGGATCTGAATGAGTAGCTGAAGAGCTGGTGCGTGGGGCAGGGATTTAGATTATTAGACGAATGGGATTTGTTTGGGGTAAGGGTGAATTGTACAAAAGTGGCGGTTGCACCTGAACCGGCGGGGGACCAGCATTCTGGCAGGCAGGTTTGCCACTGCTGCACAGGTGGGTTTAAACTAAATAGTGCGGGGGAAGGGGGAGACAAATTGGAAATACAAGGGTGGAGATAAAGGGAAAGAGGGTATAGGAAAAGTTAATAATGACACCAGAATTAACGGGACGGAATGCGCACACAGGAATAGGAGAGTAAGGCCAAGTGAATAGCCAGAAATCTCGGGGTTATTATGGATTCAGATTTACATTTCGACAGTCACATCAAATCAGTAACAAAATCGGCCTACTATCACCTCAAAAACGTAGCTAAACTGTGAGGACTCATGTCAGCTCAAGACTTAGAAAAACGTGTACATGCCTTTATTACTAGTAGGCTAGATTATTGTAACGGTCTCCTTGCAGGTCTTCCGAAAGAAAAACTGTCAGGCAGCTACAGCTTGTTCAGAACGCTGTTGCTAGAGTTCTAACAAAGACCAAAAAAATTGAACACATTACACCAATTGATAAATCCGTACCTTGGCTCCCTGTGTGTCAGAGAATTGATTTCAAAATCCTGCTGCTCACCTACATGGTTTAGGGCCAAAGTATATCACTCACATGCTTCCGCTATATAAGCATTCTAGACCGCTAAGATCTTCTGTTAGTGATTCCCAAAGTAAATACAAAACATGGGAAAGCAGGATTTAGTTACTATGCAACAAATAGCTGGAATAAACTTCCTGAAGATTTAAGACTTGTCCCAACTTTCACCACTTTTAAAACAAGACTGAAAACTTTTATGTTTACTTTAGCTTTCAGCTAAATCTTAACTACATTGCACTTTTAACTTTTGCCCTTTTCTATAATGCATTTTTAACTTTGCTTTTATTTTCTTTTATTTCGTCTATTTTATTTCATTTTATTGTATGACATGTTTTATGTGAAGCACTTTGAGCGCCTCGTGTATGAAATGTGCTATATAAATAAAGTTGCCTTGCCTTGCCTTGCCTAAAGATAAGGAGAAACACATGGGAGTTACTTACAGGCCCCCAAACAGTAACCTGGATATAGGGTGCAGGTTACAGCAGGAGTTTAATCTGGTATGTAACTAAAGTAATGCCACTGTGGTTATGGGAGATTTCAATATACAGGTAGACTGGGAAAATCAGGTTGGTTCCGGGCGCCAAGAAAGGGAGTTTGTGGAGTGCCTCGCAGATGGATTCTAAGAGAAGCTTGTATTCGAGCCTACCAGATAACAGTTAATTCTGGATCTAGTGTTGTGCAATAAACCAGATTTAATAATGGAACTCAAGGTAACGTAATCGCTCGGAGGCAGTGACCATAATATGATAAGTTTGCAATTTGAGAGGGAGAAGGTTAAATGTGAAGTGTGTGTGTGTGTTGCAGTTGAACCAAGGGGACTATGACGGCATGAGAGAGGAGCTAGCCATGGTCGACTGGATAGGATCCTAGCAGGAATGAAGGTGAAACAGCAGGAATGTCTGGGCATAATCCACAAGAAGCAAGAGCATTTAATTCCAAAGAGGAAGAAATATGTTTTACAAAGGGAGGGAGAGAGAAAAGGGGGAATTACATATCAGTTAGTCTAACGTCGGTAGTGGGGAAACTGCTAGAATCAGTTATTAAAGATGGGATAGCAGCACATTTGGAAAGTGGTAAAATCATTGGACAAAGTCAGCATGGATTTATGAAAGGTAAATCATGTCTGACGAATCTTATAGAATTTTTCGAGGATGTAACTAGTAGAGCGGATAAGGGAGAACCAGTGGATGTGTTATATCTGGACTTTCAGAAGGCATTCGACAAGGTCCTACATAAGAGATTAGTATACAAACTGAAAGCACACGGTATTGGGGGTTCAGTATTGATGTGGATAGAGAACTGGTTGGCAGACAGGAAGCAAAGAGTAGGAGTGAACGGGTCCTTTTCACAATGGCAGGCAGTGACTAGTGGGGTACCGCAAGGCTCAGTTCTGGGACCCCAGCTATTTACGATATATATTAATAATTTGGACGAAGGAATTGAATACAACATTTACAAGTTTGCGGATGACACGAACCTGGGGGGCAGTGTTAGCTGTGAGGAGGATGCTAGGAGGCTGCAAGGTGATTTGGATAGGCTGGGTGAGTGGGCAGATGCAGTATAATGTGGATAAATGTGAGGTTATCCACTTTGGTGGCAAAAATAGGAAAGTAGATTATTATCTGAATGGTGGCCGATTAAGAAAGGGGGGGATGCAACGAGACCCGGGTGTCATGGTACACCAGTCATTAAAGGTAGGGATGCAGGTGCAGCAGGCAGTGAAGAAGGCGAATGGTATGTTAGCATTCATAGCAAATGGATTTAAGTATAGGAGCAGGGAGGTTCTACTCTACAGTTGTACAGGATCTTGGTGAGACCACACCTGGAGTATTGCCTACAGTTTTGGTCTCCTAATCTGAGGAAAGGCATTCTTTCCATAGAGAGAGTACCGAGAAGGTTCACCAGACAGATTCCTGGAATGGCAAGACTTTCATATGAAGAAAGACTGGATAGACTCGGTTTGTACTCGCTAGAATTTAGAAGATTGAGGGGGGATCTTAGAGAAACTTACAAAATTCTTCAGGGGTTGGACAGGCTAGATGCAGGAAGATTGTTCCCGATGTTGGGGAAGTCCAGAACAAGGGGTCACACACACAGTTTAAGGATGAGGGGGAAATCTTTTAGGACCGAGATGAGGAAATTTCTTTTTCACACAGAGAGTGGTGAATGTCTGGAATTCTCTCCCGCAGAATTAAATTGAGGCCAGTTCATTGGTTATATTTAAGAGGGAGTTAGATGTGGACCTTGTGGCTGGAGGGATCAGGGGGTATGGAGAGAAGGCAGGAACGGGATACTGAGTTGGATGATCAGCCATGATCATAGTGAATGGCGGTGCAGGCTCGAAGGGCCGAATGGCCTACTCCTGCACCTATTTTCTATGTGTCTATGTTTCTATGATTTTAAGTGGAGTTAGAGGCAACCGTGGCTGACAAGGGACGTTATGGATTGGGAAACTGAAAAAAAAAGGTGTATAACATAGCTAAGAGTAGCGGGAAGCCAGATGATTGGGAAACTTTCCATGGACAATAGTTAACAAAATAGAAACATAGAAAAATAGAAAATAGGTGCAGGAGTAGGCCATTCGGCCCTTCGAGCCTGCACCGCCATTCGAGATGATCATGGCTGATCATCCACTTCAGTATCCCATCCATGCCTTATCTCCATACCCCCTGATCCTTTTAGCCATAAGGGTCACATCTAACTCCCTCTTAAATATAGCCAATGAACTGGCCTCAACTACCTTCTGTGGCAGAGAATTCCACAGATTCGCCACTCTCTGTGTAAATTGGGCAATACGGGGTGGAAAGATGTACGTGGATAAGTTGGCCAAGAATATAAAGAAGGAAAGTGAAAGCGTATGTAGGCATGTTAAGAGAAAAAGATCAGTGAAGACAATTGTGGGTCCCTTGAAGGCAGAAACAGGTGAAATTGTTATGGGGGACAAGAAAATGGCAGAAGAGTTGTATATGTACTTTGGTTCTGTCTTCATCAAAAAAGACAAAAGCAATCTTCCAGATATACCAGAGGACAGAGAATCTAGGGATACATAGGAACACAAGGAAATTTGCATTATTGGAGAAAAAGTATTGGGAAGACTGATGGGACTGAAAGCTGATAAATCCCCAGGGCCTGACGGTCTGCACACCAGGATACTCAAGCATGTGGCTCTATAAATCGTGGACGCATTGGTGGCCATTTTCCAATAGATTGTAGACCACTTCCTGTGGATTGGAGGCTAGCTTATGTTATCGCACATTTCAAGAGAGAAAACTGGGAATTATAGACCAGTTAGCCTAATATTGGTCGTGGAGAAGTCAGCATAGATTTATGAAGGAGAAATCCTGCTTGACTGGATTGTTCTGGATTTTCTGGAGGGCGTGACATGTAACATGGACAAAGGAGAGCCAGTGGATGTAGTGTATCTGGTCTTTCAGAAAGCCTTCGAACAGGTCCCATACAGGTGATTAGTAGGCAAATTTAGAGTACATGGAATTGGAGGTAGCGTGTTTATATGGATGGATAATTGGTTTGCAGGCAGTGGCCAGTGGGGTGCCGCAAGGCTCAATGAGGGTATCCACTTTGGCGGAATGAATAAGGAGGAAAATTATTACCTCAATGCTGTCAGATTAGGAAAAGGTTGGCTGGGTGTCTTTGTACACCAGTCACTGAAAGTGAACATGCAGAAGTAGCAGGCAGTGAAGAAAGCTAATGGCTTGTTGCCCTTCATAACGAGAGGATTTGAGAATAGGAGTAAAGATGTCTATCTGCAGTTGTACATGGCCTGGTGAGACCACATCTGGAGTATTGTGTGCAGTTGTGGTCGCCTAAGTTGAGGAAGGACATCCTTGCTATTGAGGCAGTGCAATGGAGGCTCATAAGGCTAATCCCCAGGATGGCGGGGCTGTCATGTGGGGAAAGGTTGGAAAGACTGGGCTTGGATTTCGTGGAATTGTGAAGGATAAGAGAGGATCTGATAGAAGCATATAAAATTATAAAAGGCCTGGACAAGCTAAATGCAGGAAAAAAATCCCAATGTTGGGGGAGTCCAGAACCAGGGGGACGCAGCCTTTGAATCAACGGGAGGCCATTTAATACTGAGGTGACAGCAAACCCTTTCACTAAGAAAGTTAACCATATAACCATATAACAATTACAGCACGGAAACAGGCCATCTCGGTCCTACAAGTCCGCGCCGAACATTTTTTTTCCCCTTAGTCCCACCTGCCTGCACTCATACCATAACCCTCCATTCCCTTCTCATCTATATGCCTATCCAATTTATTTTTAAATGATACCAATGAACCTGCCTCCACCACTTCCACTGGAAGCTCTTTCCACACCGCTACCACTCTCTGAGTAAAGAAGTTCCCCCTCATATTCCTCCTAAACTTCTGTCCCTTAATTCTGAAGTCATGTCCTCTTGTTTGAATTCATGTCCTCGTGTTTGAATAAAGTTCATGGAACTCTCTGCCACAAAATGCAGTGGAGGCCAATTCACTGGATGAATTTAAATGAGTTAGGTAAAGCTCCAGAGACTAGCGGAATCATGGGATATGGGGAGAAGGCAGGTACGGGTCACTGATTGTGGATGATCAGCCATGATCACAATGAATGGCGGTGCTGGCCTCCTCCAGTACCTATTTTCAATGTTTCCTTGGTTCTATTTAAGATTAGACGTACTGGGTACTTCAGCGGTCTGTTTACATCCTGTCTGAATTTAATTGGGTCTGGACATATGTAGAGGTACTCGGAATTTGACTGCGACTGGTTTCAGACGAAGATAGACAGTGCTGGAGTAACTCAGCTGGTCAGGAGTCACGATTTCTCTGGAGAAAAGGTATAGGTGACCTTTCTTCAGGCTGAGAGTCAATGGGAAGGGGAACGAGAGACATAGTCGGTGGTATAGAGAGAATAAGAACTAATGAAAGATAGATATGCAAAAAAGGAACGGTGATAAATCATCCTAATAAATAATAATTAAAACATTGATAAGGACCCGAAACGTCACACGTCTCTCCAGAGATACTGCCTGTCCCGCTGAGTTACTTAAGCATTTTGTGTCTACGTTCGATTTAAACCAGCATCCGCAGTTCTTTCCCACACACGATGATAAAACAAGCAGCTCATTGTTAAGGGCCTGTCCCGCGAACATGCGACTCCATGCGGCAAGCGCGATCTAACGTGGTCGCTTGAGCCGTAGGGCCTCGCGGGGTCGGTCCCACTTCGATCGCCGGAACCGTATGAAGTTGTGCGGAGCTGGTCCCGACATCGCGCGGGGCTCCGAAAAACAGACACTGTTCAAAAATTCCGAGCGGGAAAAGCTGGCCAGCCCGCAGCGGCCTCGACGCCGTACTCAGCGTCTTGACGCCTTACGCCTAGCGCGAACTTCCCGCGGACTTCGCTCGAACTTCATGTCACTCACTCGACCTCCGCGCGGCCCTCGCTTCTGGTTTGGTCGCCCTTGCCGCATGCAGTCGCATGTTCGTGGGACAGACCCTTTAGGTTGCGCTTGCCGCATGCAGTCGCATGCTCGTGGGACAGCCATTCGTTACGTGAGAACGAGTAGACAATGGCTCAACAAGACGCGTTTAAAGCTGGCGCGACGTGGGTTATGGAGGTATGGAGTGAAAGGGAACTGAGGGGTTACTTGAGATTAGAGAAATCAGTATTTATTCCACTGGGTTACAAGATGAGGAACTCAGCGGGTTAGGCAGCATCCCAGGAGGAAATGGACAGGCGGGTCTCAACCTCCTTTCCCCCCACAGATACTGCCAGAGCCGCCGATTTCCTCCAGTACTTAGTGCTTTCCTCAAGGTACCAGATTCTACAGATACTTGCGTTTACATATGTGTGCCAGGCAACAAATGCCGGCATCGCTGGTTTCAACAAGATGAAGACGATGAGTAGAAGTGAATGTCGACTCAGCGGGAATACCAATAGCTGCCAGAACAGGATAGTAAATGGCCATTATTTGATCCAATATCCAGGTTCCCATTTTGCACAAAAGTGACGATTCCGCGCTTGATGTGCAACAGCAACTTAACGTTAAACCAGTGATGAAATGTGCACACATCTACTAATATAGATGACTGAAGTCCTGAGCGACACCAGACACCTGATAATTGATTTGTTACATGTACTGAACAAACACGTTACGTCAAATGCTCCCGGGATAATTGGGATCAGCAATTTACAATAACACGTTAAACAACGGAATGCCATTTTGACATTGCAGAGAGTGAACGGGTCAAAAGTCACTTAAGGGCATAAGCTTGTTATCCAATTTGGTGGCAAGAACAAGAATGCAGATTGTTATGTGAATGTTGTCAGACTAGGAAATGGTGGCGGGGGAAGGGGAAGGGAGCAATGAGACCTGGATGTCCATGTACATCAGTCACTGGAAGTAAGCATGCAGATGGAGTAGAAAGTGAAGGAAGCAAATAACACGTCGGCGATAGCGATTGGATTTAAGTATGGGAGTAAGGAGGACTACTGTAGTTGTACAGGGCCCCGTGAGACCACACCTGCGGTACTGTGTGCAGTTGTGGTCGCTTATTCGAGGAAGGCCATTCTTGCTATTGAGGGAGTGCAGCGTAGGTTCCCCAGACTAATTCCCTGAATGACGGGACAGACAAATGTTGAAATAATGGATCGACTGGGCTTATGTTCACTGGAAGTTAGAAGTGTGAAGGGGGATTTTAAAGAAACATATACAATTCTGAAAGGGATTGAACGAGCTAGATGCAGGAAAACTGTTCCCAATGTTGGGGAGTCCAGAACCAGGGGTCACAGTTTAAGTATAAGGAGTAGTCTTTTCGGACTGAGATGACGAACAACGTTTTGAGCCAGAGCGTTGTGAGTCGCTGGAATTCTCTGTGGAGGCCAATTCACTGCATGTGTTCAAGAGAGAGGTGGATGTATCACTGGAGACTAACTGGAATCAAAGGATATGTGGAGAAAGCAGGAACGGGGTACTAATTTTGGATGAACAACCATTGTCATATTGAATGGCGTTGCTGATTCGAAGTGCCGAATGGCCTACAACTGTCCCTATTCTCCATGTTTATGAGAGTAGAAATCAACGAGGGCACTGACGAGTTAATGTTAGAGTATCTGATCTGTGGCCCGATCTGGCCAGAGGCATCCATGAGCACTGCTGTCTCTGAAAGACGATGTAGTCAAAAGCGCTTAATTATCATATGTCCCAGTTTGAACAATGAAACTCTTACTTGCAGCATCATAACAGAATATGTAAACATAGTACACGGTATATACATATGTATGTACACACGCACACACACATGCACACACACACAAACACACACACACACACACACACACACACACACACACACACACACACACACACACACACACACACACACACACACGCGCGCGCACACACACACACACACACACACACACACAAACACACAAACACACACACAAACACACACACACACACACACACACGCACGCACACACACACACACACACACACACACACACACACACACACACACACACACACACACACACACACACACACACACACACACACACACACACACACACACACACACACATGCACACACACACACACACACACACAAACACACACACACACACACACACACACACACACACACACACACACACACACACACACACACACACACACACACACACACACACACACACACACACACACACACACACACACACACACTTGTTCTCCCAACGTGCGGTTGCGGGGGGAGGGGGAAGGGGGCAGCATGTGACGCCACATACACGAACCACCATCCTGCACACACGCTAACTACGCCCCTTGATATTATATGAATATTATTAATTTGCTCCTTTTATCCTATAACAGCCATATCCACTGACGCATAGCCCCGAACTCGCAGGCGCCTCTAGAGAGAGAGGAGGGAGGGTAGAGAGAGGAGGGTAGAGAGTGAGGGCAGAGAGAGAATGGGGAGAGCCAGAGATAGGGGCAGAGACAGAAGGGCAAGAGACAGAGGGAGGGGAGGTGGAGGGGATGAGGAGAGGATGGGTGGGTGAAGGGGGGAGGATGGGGGAGGAAGGAAGAGGGGTGGGGAGAGAGTGAGGATGGAGAGAGAGTGGGGAGGGGGATGGGGAGAGTGTGGGGAGGGGGAGGAGAGAGTAGGGCGGAAGGGAGAGAGAGGGGAGTGAGGATGGGGAGAGTAGGAGTGCGGGGGTGAAGGGGGAGACAGAGGTAGGGGAATGGGGTGGCAGAGGGGGAGGGGGGGGGTTGGGTGAGGTGGGTTGAGGAGAGGTATGGGAGAAGGGGAGGGAAGATGGTGATGTGAGAGGAGAGGGTTGGGCAGAAGAGGGGTAGACGGGAGAGGGAGAGAGAGAGGGAGAAGAGAGGGGAAGGGGGAGGAAGAGGGGAAGAGGGGGAGGGGGAGAGATGGAAGGAGAGTGCAAGGGAAGAGGGAGGAGATGCTCCGCGCGTCTCATGCACCAAAGCTGTTGGGGGGGGGGGAGGAGCGTGCGTCGTCACACACACTAAGCACCTGCCCCCACTAACAGATGAGAGTAACTGCTTGAATGGAGAACGCGTGCCCGCCCACAAATAGTCAAAACACACACACACACACACACACACACACACACACACACACACACACACACACACACACACACACACACACACACACACACACACACACACACACACACACACACACACACACACACACACACACACACACACACACACACACACACACACACACACACACACACACACACACCAGGGCAGGCGGGCGGTAATTCACCCGTGAAGCAGGTCGGTCGGGCACAGTTGCCAGAAGCTGAAAAACTGCGGCTGCGTTTCTGGCAACAGCCGGCGTCTGCTCTGTCTGGGGGAAGAGGACGAGTGAGGGTGAACCCTGGGAGAGGAAGGGGAGGATGGGGGAGAGGGGGGAATTGGGGGGAGGGGTTGGGAGGGGGTTCGATTGAGCGGGCGGGCGGGCGGGAGTCGGGGTGCGTGAGGCGTTGCTTGGTATGGTGCGGGCAGCGGGGGGTGGGGAATGTGGGGGGTGGAAGTGAGCCGGTCTACCAAATGAAGAGAGAGAGAGGGAAGCGGCGTCTGACTGTAAACCCACCGCTGGAATGAGCGCGCAAGGCTTCACGAGCTGCACCAACAATGATGATAATGTTCAGCGCGTGAGAATTCGCTGCCCCGAGATGTGTCGAACAAACAAGCTACAACGGAACGGAGTTTGTTCTGCAGAAGTTTCTCGATCTCTCTGCGCCTTTAATCGACAGCGACGATGGGAGGGGGGGAGGGGGGAGGGAGGGATACATACTTATCAATTTTATTATTTCGTGTATTTTAGATTGACGTCCCCTTGAATAGTGTTTTGGTTGTCATTGCCACCTGCAAATTAACTTGCCTTAGTAAAGTTAAAGGGGCTATGTCTAATACGTACATTCAGATATGTAGTTTAACGTACCATCAATGTCTTCCAAATGGTCTTGTAAGTCAATATAAATCAGGCATCACCGAAAGACACAGCCCAATCCCAAATACAGCGATCACTGTTCAACGAACAAAGAATTCATTTACTCCTAATGCACATAATTTTCGTTTGATGTGTTGTTTATTGCAAAAGCCTGTTTCCGTGCTGTAATTGTTATATGGTTATATGGTTAAATGGTCTTGGAAGAAAATATACATCATGCACCACCGAAAGACAGACACTGCCTAATTCCACACCATTGCAGATAAGCAAAGGTCCTATTAGCCTTTCGACTTTATTTTATAGTTTATACTTCCCTGTTGCCCTTTGTCCCTTGGCAACAGGGAACTGAATCTGACTGTAGAAGACGAAAGTGAGTATCATTTCCACATGCTCAGTTCCATTCTTCTTTCAAGCACAGAATTATAATAACACATGAAGAGGACTTAAGCATTTTTAAGCAGCTACCTATCCCCATCCCTAGCTGTCTTCTTGACGCTTTGCAATTCATCACTAAACAGCAAGGGATAGGGATAGGGATAGGTAGATTGTTCCTTCTTCTTACGTTTGAGGCAGCAGATGTCTGTAGCAGGATGCTGCCATCCGGTTCAACATCCGTCGGTTACCGCCTTAAAACGGCGCATGATCCAGGTTGGCGCCAAGCTGTTTGTTGTCGTTCGCCCGGCTGAGGTCAGTTGACAAGGCTCACCACGGGGAGATTGACAACTTGAGTCCCCGGTTGATTGCTTAAAACGCTTAAAGCCCTCTTCATGTGATATTATAATATTGTGCTTTAAAGAAAGTTGAGACTGAGTGTGTGGAACCCCCCACCTCCAGAATTCCCGCTCTATCGTCTCCCTTCCCCATCCATTTGCCTCTCCCTTGCCTCTCCTTCCTCCCCCCCTCCTAGATTTGCCCAACCCCCTCGCCTTTCCCCCCTATGCCCACATCGTTCGCTCTCCCACTCCCTACTATTAGTCGGTTTCGCACTGATATGACCGCCACATGCTAGACATTTATGTGGCAATCGTTCTTCTGCCGCCAGCCAGCGTCTCTCATTCCCACAGGGTGAAGATGCCCTCGGGATTTTCCAAAGAGGAGCGGATAGACTTCCAAATGGATTTATTTTTTCAAATTAATTTATTTTCGGAATTACAATGCTGTCTTATTAAACCTACTTTCTAAATCTAAAGTTGCTCTGTCGCATAAATGTGGGTTTGATTAAACATATTAATTTTAAGATATTGCTTCTACTCCTCTCCTTCCTCCTCTGCCCTTTCGAGTTCGGTGGAATCCAGGGCCACCTCTTGGTAGTCCTTCTCCAGCGACGCCATGTCCTCCCGCGCGTCCTGGAACTCCCCTTCCTCCAGCCCCTCTCCCACGTACCAGTGGACAAAGGCCCGCTTGGCGTACATCTTGTCGAACTTCAGGTCCAGGCGGGTCCAGGCCATGGCGATGGCGGTGGTGTTGCTCAGCATGCAGAGGGCGCGTTGCACCTTGGCCAGGTCGCCCCCAGGCACCACCGTTGGGGGCTGGTAGTTGATGCCCACCTGCGGGGGTAGGGAAAGTGTGGACATTGAATTTCACTTCCAGGGCCCATGTGAACAAGCGAACTTATCCCAACCCCTTCGCAGTGTGAACCCGTGTTTTTGGGTGAACTGCAAAGCCTCTGTTCCCTGGGCGAGGACGCTGGAAATGGGAATGTGTCAATTAAGAAATTTCCCAATTCTTTACTTCTTCCCCTATCAGAAGCTCAATGTTACCTGGAGTACTTTTACAGACCGATTACCGAATAGCAAGAGATACTTCGGCCCACCGTCTCCAGACACATGGATTCCTACAAATCTACCGAATCTCCTCCACCCCTTGCGCCCGCATTAGGACAGGATATCTCTGCAAATGTTAATACCCGGTGAGAATGTTCCCATTGGATGGCTACGTAGGGTTGGGCTGTTGAGTAGTGAGGGCACAGTTGTGACAGAGGGGGAGGTCGTTGTTCAATTATTGTCGATGAAAGCAGAGACATATACTTAACATTTCTAGCTATGCAGTTTACCTGAGATATCTGACAAACATAGCCAATGCCCCTCCTCCATCGGGTACACATGATTTTGTCTCAAACCCTTCACTTACCTTGAACCCGGTTGGACACCAGTCCACGAACTGGATGCTGCGCTTGCTCTTGATGGTGGCGATGGCGGCGTTGACGTCCTTGGGGACCACGTCCCCACGGTACAACATGCAACACGCCATGTACTTGCCCTGGCGGGGGTCGCACTTCACCATCTGGTTGGCCGGCTCGAAGCAGGCATTGGTGATTTGGGGGACCGACATTTGCTCATGGTAAGCCTTCTCGGCTGAGATCAGGGGCGCGTAGGTGGCGAGCGGGAAGTGGATGCGCGGGTAGGGTACCAGGTTGGTTTGGAACTCAGTCAGGTCCACGTTGAGGGCGCCGTCGAAGCGCAGCGAGGCGGTGATGGACGACACGATCTGCGCCAACAGGCGGTTGAGGTTGGTATATGTGGGGCGCTCGATGTCCAGGTTCCGCCGACAC
This sequence comes from Leucoraja erinaceus, assembly GCF_028641065.1. Lineage (NCBI taxonomy): Eukaryota > Metazoa > Chordata > Chondrichthyes > Rajiformes > Rajidae > Leucoraja > Leucoraja erinaceus. The sequence goes on along the minus strand of NW_026576762.1, from coordinate 40,471 downwards.
ACGTCGTAAATGGCCTCGTTGTCCACCATGAAGGCGCAGTCGGAATGTTCCAGGGTGCAGTGGGTGACCAACACCGCGTTGTAGGGCTCGACCACGGCGGTGGAGATCTGCGGCGCCGGGTAGACGGAAAACTCCAGCTTGGATTTCTTGCCGTAGTCGACGGAGAGTCTCTCCATGAGGAGGGAGGTGAAGCCCGAGCCGGTGCCGCCACCGAAACTGTGGAAGATCAGGAACCCCTGCAGTCCGGTGCATTGGTCAGCCTGTGGGGGGAGAAAAGCGGAAATTGTTAACGGAAAACCGAATAGGACGTTCGTGAGCTACCTAGTTACAATTACGATTGGGCATAAGTGGATGGCTTTGGGTAGAACGAATGCAATTGTTCTTTCACTTCCACACAACACTTTACATAGAGAGCAAGATTGCAGTCGGATCTCGTCCCATTTCTCTGCATTGGGCCCGACCCAACTGTTGAAATGGCTTTCGATAGTCTTAGGTGTAATTGGCGCCCCACGAGTGTGAGAAGGCCTTAGTTTGTCCTGCGTGGGTTCGGGCTAGGAACGTGTGTACATGAAATGTCTTCGGTAAATTCTTTGGGCTAAGTTGACGAAGAGTTCACACAGTTAGAGGGTTTGCACACTTTACATTGCAGAGTTCAAGTGAAATGAATTGGCCAGCAGCGGTACAATGATGGCAAAACACACACCAAGATGTAATACGGAGGCACAACATTTGGCATGTCCTCCCCAAGGGGCCCCAATCCCCCCTCATTGGTTCGGACCTAGTTTTCTTTTCCAGTCAGAATTCAATGAAAGCAGACCCTTCTGGCGACCAGATTCTGAATGTCAAGGTCCTGAATCGATGCCTCCCCCTCCCGACAATGCTTCAGGTTGGTGCAGGCCGCAATTCCAGCGGTCGGTGATTTTTGTTCGCGCCGCAGCAAAGCACCGCAGACCCGCAGGGCCGACAATATCGCCAAAAGTCCATCATTTCCCCAGCGAGGGACCCCATTTCCGATGTTAAGGCCCAAGAAGTTGTCCCGCGGGGCGGCAGTCGGAGTGGAAGCTTCTTCCTCTCCCGGTTTTTACAATCATTTACTGGTCGCCAGCGAAAGGATCCCAGGCTTCAGACGTCTCGCTCTGGCCTAATTGAAGACACCGCGGATCCACGTGTAGGGCCACGGGGGAGACCTCATGGTGTTCGTGGGGTAAGTTGCTTCCCACTTCCCCAAAGACCGGTTGCCCCCAAAAATTATTTCGAACTCAAAGGTACCCCCCCCCACGCCACACCAACCATTTCACCATACACGAAATACACATTAACACACAAAAAAAAAAAAAAAGTGTTTTTTTTTTTAAAAGTCGGACACGCTGCTAGCAGGCTGCCGACTTGGAGCGCCCCCACCGACACTAACATTAACTATTAACACTATTAGCTCTCAGGCATAGCCCCGCCACACAAGAAAAGTTTTGAGGTGTGTGGCCGGCACAATACAATTGGTTGCCGACGCATTGACAATGTGGATTGGCCTGACAGTCGGGCCGACTAATCGTCGAGGTAAATTCTTGTCTTCACTGTGTGACGCCGCTAGAGGCTGGCATTAATTTAAGAAGAGTCTCCCTACGAGATCTAGAATTGGGTGATAATATCAACAATAGAGGATACCTCCTCAAATATTTTGGGTAGAAGATGAAGGTAACACCCACACATTTTTGGGGCCAGAATGAAAACCACAATAAGTGTCTCTGAACAAGTGGGAGTATAACTCCAACTATTGAACCGCAAAGAACGGAACACCAAATGTTCACGATGGAACTGCAGATGTTTGGAAAATCGAAGGTCACAAAATTCAACTCACCAGCAGCATCTATGTACAATGAGAAAGAAACACACAAAACAACAATAAGAATATAACACCAACATCCACCACAGCATTCATCACTGTGGTGGAAGGCACAACATTTGGCCAGTCCTCCTCCATTTTCCCCCGTGGTCGGGACCTCAACCCTCCGCAGCCGTTGCTGCGGGCGTCCAGATGAATGAAAGTCAAGGTAAGTCCTGAATCGATGCCTCCCCTACCGGAGACCGCCCCAATCGATTGAGAACTGGTGTCGGCAGAGCCAAAGTGTCTCTAAACAAGTGGGAGTATAACTCCAACTATGTCACCTCCGAATGTGGCATTGAACCGCAAAGAACGGCCTGAACTGGATAACCGATGCACAGCTGCCGATCTCGCTGCATGTAATGAAGATGCCGAGAAGTGTGTTCATCTCTGAACAATATCTAATCTTGTGTTTAAGAAGGAACTGCAGATGCTGGAGAATCGAAGGTACACAAAAAAGCTGGAGAAACTCAGCGGGTGCAGCAGCATCTATGGAGCGAAAGAAATAGGCAACGTTTCGGGCCGAAACCCTTCTTCAGACTGATCGGGGGCGGGGATGGGCGGGGACAAGAAAGGAAAAAGGAGGAGGAGCCCGAAGGCTGGGGGATGGGAGGAGACAGCAGGGGGACTGAGGAAGGGGAGGAGACAGCAAGGACTAACACAATTGGGAGAATTCGATGTTCATGCCCCCAATATCTAATCTTGTGTTGTGGACTGGATAAGAAGAAGCTCTCAGGAGAGGTCGGACAATTTGGACTATGATCTCTGCAACATGGAAGGCCGAGGGGAGATGTGATAGGTGCATAAATAATCTGAAAGGCAGGGGTAGGAAACCTTTTTCAGAACCCATTTCCAATGTTGGGAATGTCAAGGTAGAAGCGTCATGGTTTCAAGGTATGGTCACAGCACAATAGAAATACTCAGGGTGGATGAGTATTCCTATCCTCCCGGATAGGAAGCTCCCTGGTGTGCGGTGATAATGAAGGAATTGAGTGAAATTCTATTGCGAATCAACTTACCACCTTCCGGATACGGTCCAGGACTAAGTCAACGATCTCCTTGCCGATGGAGCAGTGGCCTCTGGCGTAGTTATTGGCCGCGTCCTCCTTGCCGGTGATGAGCTGCTCCGGGTGGAACAGCTGCCGGTAGGTGCCGGTCCGCACCTCATCTGTAGGGGGACGGGAGCAGAAAATAGAGAATTAACCTGCGCGACACATACGACCCTCCACGAATGTCAGGGTAGAATTTATGATAATGCAGAACACATCAGTATTCAATTCCTGCCGCCTTACCGATCACCGTGGGCTCCAGATCGACGAACACGGCTCGTGGGACGTGCTTGCCCGCCCCCGTCTCGCTGAAGAAAGTGTTGAAGGAGTCGTCACCGCCCCCGATGGTCTTGTCGCTGGGCATTTGTCCATCCGGCTGGATCCCGTGTTCCAGGCAATACAGCTCCCAGCAAGCGTTGCCGATCTGGCACCCGGCCTGGCCGATGTGGATTGAAATACATTCCCGCTGGAAGCGAGGAGAAATACAAGATGATAATATTTACAAATACAGATTATTGACACCAGACGGACTTGGACCGTAACAGATGACGGATCACCTATCCCTTCCCAATTGTAATATATATTTTCGGAGATCAGTTACAATTGACACCCCGTCCGCACACGTATAAACAACAAAACATACGATTAATGTTTGTGGAAGACGCCATCGATTAGCGCAAGGTACAGCTGCGGATGAGGAACTAATGTGTCCTTGTTCTACTTTGATGTTATCTCGTTTAGCGACACCTACGCCCAATGTGTGAATGGAACATCCGGTCAACAGATAGAACCGGACGTGAAAGGTGATTGGTGAGCACTCCGCCATGTGGCCATCGCCTCCCACCAATCGGATGCGCGGCTCGATGGAACGATGCGGCGCTGGGGGTTCTGTCACGTGGGCTCACCATCCTCTCTCTCTGTTGTCGCGGCGGTCGATGGCGGATGTCGCCACTCGCCCTACTTATACCGCGGCCCGGCTCAGCAAGAACGGCCTCTGATTGGCCTCGCGGGACAATTGACCCGCGGTTGCTCGGAGACATTGTAGTAAACAAAACCCGGCGGATTGTCCGCGGTAATGTTCGTCACAAGTGAGCTGAGGAATAGCACTTAGCAACGAGCAGATGAGGTTTGTCTACATCCCATCAGCCAACATCTGCCAGCCACCAACACGCCCGTCTGCATGCAAAGGAGAGGGTGGGATCACATGGCACAGAAACGGGACTTTCGGCCCACCCCTCTGATCCTGAATATCGCACCCACGCTATTCCGCATTCGCTCTTCTTCCCTCTAACGTCGGACAGTAGATAATAAACCTTCAAAGCCCGTACGACCAGATTCGGGGTAGATTCCTCCCCGCTGTTATCAGCCACTTGACCTATTATAAACTAAGGGATTTATTCCCGATCGTTCAATCTATATTGTTGCGGACCTTGCATGTTGTTATCTGCACTTACTCAGCAGCTGTAACATTACGACCTGCACGTCCTTCAGCTTTTCGTTTCCACTACCCTTGTACTCATGTACAGTATGACCTGTTGTACTCAAGTACAATAGACTATTATCTGAATGGTGGCCAATTAGTAAAAGGGGAGATGCAACGAGACCTGGTTGTCATGGTACACCAGTCATTGAAAGTAGGCATGCAGGTGCAGCAGGCGGTGAAGAAAGCGAATGGTATGTTAGTATTCATAACAAAAGGATTTGAGTATAAGAACAGGGAGGTTCTACTGCAGATGTACAGGATCGTGGTGAGACCACACCTGGCGTATTGCGTACAGTTTTGGTCTCCTAATCTGATGAAAGACATTCTTGCCATAGAGTGAGTACAGAGAAGGTTCACCAGACAGATTCCCGCGATGGCAGGACTTTCATATGAAGAGAGACTGGATAGACTCGGCTTGTACACGCTAGAATTCAGAAGATTGAGCGAGAATCTCATAGAAACTTACAAAATTATTAAGGGGTTGGACAGGCTAGATGCAGGAAGATTGTTCCCGATGTTGGGGAAGTTCAGAACAAGGGGTCACAGTCAAAGTATAAGGGTGGGATCACATGGCGTCTTTCACTACCGAGATGAGAAAAACATTTGTGTATCTGTGGAATTCTCTGCCACAGAAGGTAGTTGAGGCCAGTTCATTGGATATATTTAAGAGGTAATTACATGTGGCCCTTGTGGCTAAAGGGATCAGGGGGTATGGAGAGAAGGCAGGTACATGATACTGAGTTGGATGATCAGCCATGATCATATTGAATGGCGGTGCAGGCTCGAAGGGCCGAATGGCCTAATCTTGCACCTATTTTCTATGTTTCTATGTTTGCATGATCGGATCCGGTATGGTATTTGTAAACAAGCGCCAAAGTCATTGTGTGGTTTAAACACATCTTTATTAAGCACTTAGCAGCTCTAGGCCAACTGTTCGTCAATACATCCTAGCTGCTCGGACCCCAGTGCCGGCGTGGGGCGTTAGTAAGATTGTTAGTATGGGTGTTGTGAAGGGGTGTAGTTAGTGGTGCTGGCCTGTGTGTGATTGGTTCACATGCACTCAATTTACATCATTCCCCCTGGGATTAAGTGTTGGAAAGGGCACCCATGCGATGGAGTTAAACCACTCGCCATATCTGTCTGGTGGTCTGCTAACGCGTCCCGAGCGCGTGCGGACCCAACACTCCCCTCCCTCTCCAGCCTGTTTTGATGATGGAGGTGAGGGTTTGAAGCGTAACGTCAGTGGCAGTGTGCGCGGCCAGGGCGCGCAGTTGCTTACCGGGGACGAGGTCGACATCGATGACCATGAAATCCTCCAGTTTATGGGGGTGTTGTTCGCAAGATGCTCGAGGTGCACGGGAGAGAGTGTCAGCAACGTGCATGTCCTTACCCTTCTTGTAGGTAATAGCGAAATCGTACCGCTGCAGCTGCAGCATCATGCGCTGCAAGCGAGCTGGCGCGGCATGGAGGGGATTGTTCAGGATTGGCACCAGCGTTTGATGGTCCGTCTCGACCGTGAATGTATTGCCAAGGACGAAATCACGAAATTTTGTGCAGGCAAAAACGACAGCAAGCAGTTCCTTTTCGATTTGCGCGTAGTGATGCTCCGTGTCGGTCATGGTGCGAGAGGCATACGCGCCAGGTAGTAGAGTGCCATCAGCAGATATTTGCAAGCAGGCTGCGCCGAGCCCAAATTTCGAGGCATCACATGTGATCGTCACAGGACGGTTCAGGTCAAAAAAAGTCAGAGCCGGGTCACTGGTCAGTTTAGATTTTAGAACATCAAAGGTAACCTGATGTTGCGGGGCCCATGACCATGCAGTGTACTTTTCGGCCAGCTGCCGCAGTGCGGAGCTTATTTCGCTGAGGTTCGGTATTAACTTTCCGAGATAGTTTACCATGCCCGGAAAACGTTGCAGGCCTTTTACATCTGTGGGGGCAGGCATCTCTGTGATGGCAGCAGCTTTCTTCTGATCGGGTTTCAAGGCCATCAGGAATAAAGATGTGGCCAACGTAGGAAACCGCTGGAACCCGGACTTACACTTGTCAGGATTGAGCTTGAGGTTGATCCTGCGAGCGCGCTCCAAGATGAGCCGGAAATTGTGACCGTGTTCCGCTGCGTCTTTGCCATATCGAGGATATCATCGACAATAATGACACAAGGTAGGCCCTCGAATAGTTGCTCCATGGTTCTCTGGAAGACTTCACCTGCACAGTTGAATCCAAATGGCATTCTCGGGAACTTATATCTGCCGAATGGGGTGGCAAATGTAGTGAGGCTTGATGACTTCTTGTCCAGTGGTATCTGCCAGAAAGAGTTCTTTGCATCGAGAACAGAAAATAAGGTGACCATTCCGACCTTTGCCGCAACATCCTCCAAGGTCTTCATGGGATGGCGTGGGCGCCTAATGGCAGTGTTCAGGTCTTTCGGGTAGATGCACAGACGGATTTCGTTCTTTCCCTTCTTGAATTTGGCAATCATGGTCGAGGCCCAGTCGGTGGGGCCGCTGACTGCTTCAATTACGCCCATGGAGGTCATGTCCTTCAGCATAGAGTGAAACCTGTCAGTCATGACAATTGACAATCGGTGTGGGGCTCGGATGACGATCGTCAGTATTAATCCTGTAGGTCACGGGCAACCTGCCTAGGTTGTTGTCGAAAAGATCATATAACCATATAACAATTACAGCACGGAAACAGGCCATCTCGACCCTTCTAGTCCGTGCCGAACACATAATATCCCCTAGTCCCATATACCTGCGCTCAGACCATACCCCTCCATTCCCTTCCCATCCATATAACTATCCAATTTATTTTTAAATGATAAAAACGAACCTGCCTCCACCACCTTCACTGGAAGCTCATTCCACACAGCTACCACTCTCTGAGTAAAGAAGTCCCCCCTCATGTTTCCCCTAAACTTCAGTCCCTTAATTCTCAAGTCATGTCCCCTTTTTTGCATCTTCCCTACTCTCAGTGGGAAAAGCTTTTCCACGTCAACTCTGTCTATCCCTCTCATCATTTTAAAAACCTCTATCAAGTCCCCCCTTAACCTTCTGCGCTCCAAAGAATAAAGCCCTAACTTGTTCAACCTTTCTCTGTAACTTAGTTGCTGAAACCCAGGCAACATTCTAGTAAATCTCTTAGTTGCTGAAACCCAGGCAACATTCTAGTAAATTCACGCAGCGGGTCAAACTAAATTTGCAGCTTGTGGACGGTTTTGTCAAAAGAAATCAGCCCCAGCTCCTGAAAGGCACGATTACCAAGCATGGTGGCTGAGCCAAAGTTCAGGATATAAAATGTTAAAACCCTTGTGGATCTTTTCACTACACATCTCAATTTGGGTTTGTCCAGAGGAACCAATACCTCCCCTCCGAAAGCATGTAAAGTGGACCTGTCCTTGATAAGAGGCTCGTTAGTTCTAATCTTGTTGAAGAGATTGATTGACATTGTGTTCGCGCCAAATACCACATTGATTACAGATATCGTCACGGTCGGTTCTGGATTATTGGTGGCTAATTGCTGCAGAGAGTAAACAGTGGAATCATCTTGAGAATGAATTGGGCTGTGGGCTGGAACAGCTGCGAGCTGGAAATGGGGAGTAACATTGTTGCTGTCTGGTTGCAAAAAAATGAGATTAGACCTGGAGCTTAGCGAATAGCCCGGGTTGAGGCCCTATACACTGAAGCAAAGTGGTTCAACTTTTTGCCGTATTTGCAGGCTGACTGTCTGTTGTGTAAGTAATTGCTGATGGGACATCTCTGCTGCGGATCGCTGCGAACCGCCTGACTAGCTTGGGTCGCAAATCGCCTGTTATCTGTGTTTGTTCGCTGCCTAGTGAGGCCCATCTCATTGATGCTTCTTGTTTCATGCGAGCTGTCTATGGGGTCGATGAATCCAGCAGTTCTGCATGCGTGCACAGGTTCGTCAAGCGTCAAATATGGCCGTCTCAGAAGCTCTGATCTGAGCTTTAAATCGCTCATGCCATTCACCAATATGTTCCTCGTTAGCTGATCAGTTAGCTGATCAATAGGCATTAGTTCGAACCGACCACGTCGGGCCAAATACATCAAATCAGAAATAAACGAGTCTGCCAGTTCACCAGGGAGCTGACGTCGAGAGAAGAACCTCGCCCTATCCAAAATGTAGTTTGAGGGCAGGTCACAGATATGACTCAGTTTACGTAACAGGACATTGGGGTCGCCAGGTGATTCAGCAGGGGTTATTGCCTGACCGTTAGCAGCGCGGACCGCTGGAGCATAGCGGAATGTTCTTGATCGACGAAGGGCAGCTGGACCCGCAAGGCTGAGCAGGAGAGAAGCCTTAACAGCATCTGGTTCATTTCGGTGTTCAATGTTCATGTAGTGCTGGTAGTCGAGTTCAAACGTAGCCCAGCGTTCGCTGATATCCACATCAAAGACAAGAGGGTCAGGCTTTTGACAAGAGGAGGCCATCATAAAGTAAAACAAAACTCACCAGATAATATAAATAAAAACCGTTATACAGAAAGCGAGGGTCAGACCACTTCTGACGCCATGTAAACAAGCGCCAACGTCATTGTGTGGATTAAACACATCTTGAATACGCACTTAGCAGCACTAGGACAACTGGTCGTCAATATATCCTAGCTGCTCGAACCCAAGTGCCGGGGTGGGGCGTTAGTAAGAGTGTTATAATGAGTGTTGTGAAGGTGTGCTGGCCTGTGTGTGATTTGTTCACATGCCCTCAATCTACAGTATGGTACTTTATTGTTCACATGTACCGCGGCACAGTGAAATTGATGTTTGGATACAGTTCAGGACATGTATCACAAGAACAAGAATAGCCGCAAACCAAACCTTTTCATTGTATCTCGGCGAACGTGTCAATAGCAAATCAATACCACTACGATGGGGTACAATTCTTATTATCCACCTTGTCTCCGTCTCTTATCATTTGTCCACCGATATGGTCTTCTCACCTTAACTTCCTGCGCTCCGTGGACAGCAAACTCAGTTTTTCCTGTCATTCCCCCCTCACTAAACATTCCATTGCAGGCAACATCCTGACGAATCTTCTCAACATCCTCCCCAGTGCAGTCACGTCCTCCCTATCATGTGGACACCAGCATCTTAAACCCGCTGGAGAACCCACACATGAGACATCCAGACACGATGCCCCGGCAATCAGGCCCCAGGTGTCACGTCCCTAATGGATGGGAGAAGCAGGGACTGTAATGCCCCTGTCCCACTTAGGAAACCTGAACGGAAACCTCTGGAGACTTTGCGCCACACCCAATGTTTCCGTGCGGTTCCCGGAGGGTGCAGGTGGTTGCCGGAGGTTGCAGGTAGTTGAAGCAGGTAGGGAGGCTGACAAAAACCTCCGGGGACCTACGGTAACCGCACGGAAACCTTGGGTGGGGCACAAAGTCTCCAGAGGTTTCCGTTCCGGTTTCCTAAGTGGGACAGGGACATTACATAATTTAGGAAGTGTGAGATCGAGCACTTGGTTAGCCGGGTCAGAGAAGGCAACGGAACGAGTTGATAGAGTCGTACAACTGTGCAGCAGGCAAACAGGCTCTTCGGTCAGCATTGTCCTTGCCGATCGGGTTAAATTGCTGGGCTAGTCCCACCTGCCTGTATTTAGCCGATATCCCTCGCAACCTTACCAGTTCATATATCTGTCCAAATGTTTAAAAACAATTATACCTCCACCCGCTCCATTCGCTTCTTCCGACAGCTCGTTCCGGACTCGCACTCCCCTTTGTGGAAACTGCCCTTCACTAATCTTGCTTCTCTAACCGGAAGACTATACCCTCTAATTTATGAGTACTCTATCTAGCAATGTTACAAAATTTTGAGATTTAAGAAATCAAGTCTGTAATTTATCCCATCAGATAAAGCATAAAAAGAAGTTTAATTTGACACCTAATTCACTTTCATATCTCAAGTATTTAAAAGGTTATGGCCATTTGCATACTCGGAAATTAGCATCTTGTTCCCTATTGATTTTCTAGGGACATAACAAAAAAGCTGTGATCGTGTTCTGTCAAAAGGCCATAACCTTCTTAAAAATTAAGAGAACTGAATGAAATTTTCAGTTATCGTAGATTGAACCATTCTGAAACAAACATAAAATAATCTAGTCTGAAGTCTGAAGAAGGGTTTCGGCCCGAAACGTTGCCTATTTCCTTCGCTCCATAGATGCTGCTGCACCCGCTGAGTTTCTCCAGCTTTTTTGTGTAACATAAAATAATCTAACTTGGATGACCTGAAATTAAAGCATATAATTAGTTAGTTACCCAAGTTTAGCTAATTTCAAACTTCAATTACTAGATCTAAACATCTATCCATTTCTTAATAAATGATTAACGTTTTTAAATAGCCCAAGTGTCCAAATAATATTCATAAATAATTCACAATAAAACATGATTTTAAAATCTCATTTACATTAATTTATAGGCCAAATGGAAGGAATTTAGTGTTCAATTGCAGTAAATTAAAGTCCATTTGAAATCAGCTTTCTAGTGGGTTCCTGTGAACGCGCTGGTTTAGAACGTTCACATTGCGCTGGATTTGTGCCCTCAAATGTCCAGAAAAATACTGCGGGATATAAAGAGCCCAAAATGAACTACTCGCTATAGAAAACTTTATATACAGGGTTCTTAAGACGCCCCTTTTAATGTAAAAATAAGGTACATACCTTTAATTGTTTGCTTTATAAAACCCTGGGGCTGCGAGAGGTCGCGGGTTTTTAGAGAGTAATTTTTAAACTACTATAACTATTATACAAGGCCATAAAAACTAATAATACCTTTTGCGACGGGGTCTTTCAGCGATTTTGTGTTAATGATTTACTAGGCTGAACATTTTCGATTGCAACAGCCTAGTAAAGTGTTTAGAGGGGGCGTTTTAAACCCGCCCCCTCTAAACAGCGCCAAAATCGCGCACACGGGCTGGGGCAGATTCTCAACGACGATTCAGGTAGGTTTTGCAACATACCTACTCTATCCTGAAGAAACGATAGGTCACTTTATCCACATCCACCGAGATCTAATACATCACAATAATGCCATTCATTAAATAGGAGAAACCTCCCAGACTATCTCATATCTCCCTTTCATCGAAGAGCGCAGATCCGAATCACAGCCGTGGCAGATAGTGGGATTAGCAAATGGCCCGACTACCTCACGCGCGGCATGGACACAATGTGTTCGATAACTCGCTGACGCCGGATTTTTTGATCAAACGATTCATCCCTTATTGGCATGTTGTTTCCCATGCCAATAAGGGATGACCTCTAGTCCAAGACTGCTCCACTAGGTTAAACGTCCTCTCCACATCAACCCTCTCAAAGCCTTTCACTATTCTGCATATTTCAATGAGGTCCCCCCTCATGTTCCTCCGCAGATGTTGCCTTGCCCATTGACTTTCCCCAGCACTATGTGTTTCGCTGAAGATTTTAACACCGGCTAGACAGTTGGTATATTTCAGAGCGGAAATGTTAATGACAAAAATACTCCAATAATTTGTTTCAAGGCAGAGGTAGATAGATTATTGATTAGTACCGGTGTCAGGGGTTACGACATGCGTTATACTTATATTTGTGTGTTTGCGTTAACCGACCCGTTAGACTGCAGCAAGGAATCCTTTAATTGTTCTTTTGCCCGTGCATAGGACCATTAAACACACTTGGTTCGTGTTCTACAACTCTTACCGTCCCCCCATCTGGATCGTGCTATTGCATTGTTATTTCTTAAACACCACCTAGTCAGTCGCATCTCTAGAAAGGCCTAAAAACATCAATGGCCAGATTACGAGAAGGTATGACGCAAAAAGTATGTCGACTCGTCCAATTCAGCGCCATTATCAGCATACAGTATTTGGCAACTTCCAGCTACACAAGCTTCTTAATGTATGGCTGGAACAACATGTACTAAAGCAGGATCTTGCAGTAGTCAATGGAAGTGTCTTTAGGGAGTCAGCAGTATCCAGCGATCTGCCCTCTACACTTTCATTTGTGAAGCAGAGCATCGGCCCAAAATATCAACAATTAAATTTCCTCGGTTATGCTGCTCAATCTGCTGAATTCCTCCAGCTGTTTGAGGAAGGACATTCTTGCTATTGAGGGACGCAACGTAGGTTTACAAGGTTAATTCCCGGGATGGCGGGACTGTCATGTGCAGAGAGAATGGAGCGGCTGGGCTAACTCTGGAGTTCAGAAGGATGAGAGGGTTTGTTATTGAAACATTTAAGATTATTAAGTGTTTGGACACGCTCGAGGCAGGAAACATGTTCCCGATGTTGGAGAGGTCCACACCAGGGGCCGCAGTTTAAGAATATGAGGCAAGTCATTTAGAACGGAGACGAGGAAGCACTTTTTCACAAAGAGAGTTGTGAGTCTGTGGAATTCTCTGCCTCAGAGGGCGATGGATGCCGGTTCTCTGGATACTTTCAAGAGAGAGCAAGATAGGGATCTTACAGATAGCGGAGTCAGGGGATATGGGGAGAAGGCATGAACGGGGTACTGATTGGGAATGATCAGCCATGATCACATTGAATGGAGGTATTGGCTCGAAGGGCAGAATGGCCTACTGAACTTCCTTGCTGCCATGTACTATGTGTGATGTTTATAGTCAGAAGTATACGTTGTATTTTAGCCTTAGCAGTTATCGGTAGTTTTGCATTTCGCTTTTAATTCTTTAAGAGGGAGGATGTACATTAGTGTCACTCAGAATGTGGCTCCGACAACAGGCTTATTAGAGTTTGCTCTCTCTCTCTCTCTCTCTCTCTCTGATTCACAATAAGTATGTGTATAGAAAACTCCGTTGTGTTTCTCTTGACTACGGGTTCTAATCACCATGTGTGAGTGTGGCCAATCTTTCAACATCCCCTGCTTCTATTAGTCAGTTTCGCAGTGATATGACCGCCCCCTGCTGGTCATTTCTGTCGCAAACGTCGTTCTGCCGCCAGCGAGCACCTCTCTGTCCCACACGGTGAAAATGCCCTCTTGATTTTCAAAGGTCAAGCCTATAGACTTCCAAATACATTATTTTGTCAAATACATTTATTTTCGGTATTACAATGTTTTCTTATTAAACCTACTTTCCAAATCTAACGTTGCTCTGTGATATTTGATTAAACATTTTAATTTTAAGCAATATCGTCTACTCCTCTCCTTCCTCCTCTGCTCTTGTAAGGTCGGTGGAATCCAGGGCCACCTCTTGACAGTCCTTCTCCAGCGACGCCATGTCCTCCCGCGCGTCCTGGAACTCCCCTTCCTCCAGCCCATCTCCCACGTACCAGTGGACAAAGGCCCGCTTGGCGTACATCTTGTCGAACCTCAGGTCCAGGCGGGACCAGGCTATGGCGATGGCGGTGGTGTTGCTCACGTGGCCAGGTCGCCCTCCGGCACCACCGTCGGATGCTGGTAGTTGATGCCCACCTTCGGGGGTAGGGAAAGTGCAGACATTGGATATCCATTCATGGAACATGCTAGCTCGTCCCAACCCCTTCGAAATGTAAACCCCGTGTTCTGTGTGAATTGAAGAGCTCCTGTTCCCCGGTCGAGGCCGCTGGAAAGGGGAACGTGGCAATTAAGTGATGGACCCAATTCTTTACGTCCGCCCCTATCGAAGCTCAATGTTCCCTGGAGTATTATTACTGACCGATTACCCAGTAGAAAGAGATACTTCGGCCCATCGTCTCCATGCTCGTGAATTACTTCAAAACCACCCACTCTCCTCCATCCCGAGCGCCGGCATCAGGACAGAATGTCTCCTGCAAATGTTAGGACGGGGTTAGAACATTCCCATGAGACGACTACATAGTTGAGTAGGGAGGGTACAATGGTGAGAGAGAGGGAGGTACTTGTTCAATTGTTGTAACCTATTTAACATTTTTAGACGGGCCGTTCACCTGAGGTCTCGGACAAACAGAGCCAATGTCCCTCCTCCACCGGGACACACAGTTTTGTCCCAAATCCTTCACTCAACTTGAACCCGGTCGGCATCCACTCCACGAACTGGATAGAGCGCTTGCTCTTGATGGTGGCGATGGTGGCGTTGACGTCCTTGGGCACCACGTCCCCGCGGTACAACATGCTTGCCCTGGCGGGGGTCGCACTTCACTATCTGGTTGGCCGGCTCGAAGCAGGGGTTGGTGATTTCGGCGACCGATAATTGCTCGTGGTAAGATTCTCGACCGATATCAGGGGCGCGTAGGTGGCGAGCGGGAAGTGAATGCGCGGGTAGAGGACCAGGTTGGTCTGGAACTTGGTCAGGTCCACGTTGAGGGCACCATCGAAGCGCAGCGAGGCGGTGATGGACGACACGATCTGCACGACCAAGCAGTTGAGGTTGGTGTAGGTGGGGCGCTCGATGTCCAGATGTCCAGATGTCCAGGATCCGCCGACACACGTCGTAAATGGCCTCGTTGTCCACCATGAAGGCGCAGTCGGAGTGCTCCAGGGTGCAGTGGGTGACCAGCACCGCGTTGTAGGGCTCGACCACGGCGGTGGAGATCTGCGGCGCCGGGTAGACGGAAAATTCCAGCTTGGATTTCTTGCCGTAGTCGACGGACAATCTCTCCATGAGGAGGGAGATGACGCCCGAGCCGGTGCCGCCCCCGAAAGTGTGGAAGATCAGGAACCCCTGCAGTCCGGTGCACTGGTCGGCCTAGGGTGAAATTCAAACGCAAAAATAATCAATAGACGACAGGATGTGACGTTACTGATGAACGCTACCAAGCTACATCTGAGGTTGAGCGCACGAAAATAGGACTCGAATGATCGCGCGACATGGTTTATTCATAACCTATGCCTACACCTAAATGCTAATCTGGTTGGCAGTCTGGGCTGGGAGGGTTTGTCTATATTGAGTCGCCATACGTGTGGACACTTCCCATCCACATTTCTGTCCAAATCACTTCCGAAATTCGGAACGTTTTTCGGCCTCCGACGTGTTACAGCAAGGGACAGCTGAGCTAAATTTGGATTGACATGTCAATAAAGATATACAGCTCTGGAAAGTCTGTGTTGAGAGCAATATGTACTGTTCCGGTTGCTCCATTTCTGGAAGGACGTGCAGACATAGATGAGGGCGCAGATGAGTTTCTCTAGATTATGCCAGGATTTGAGGCTTTTAGCAAAATAAATACCTGGATTGTTTTTGTTGTCGGAGGCTTGATAGATATTTATTCAAATAATGTAATTCATGGAATCATGGAGAGATACTGTATGGAAACTGTAATAGAGGATTCATGCGGATTGCTGGGCCAAATCTCGATGATTCATTTCGGAGGCCTGATAGATATTTATGCAAATACGATATATATACGTAGGGTACATTTTGAGAACTCTTTTCCTGAGGTTTGGAAATATCACAGTGGATTGGGCAAGGCGTTAAAGTACGCTAAGTGCACTGGACACCCAGTTCTCAGATGACGCTCGGGACAGGAACACGCTCTCGGAAGTTCCGTGGTAATACAAGAATTCTGGGAAGCTCCATTCAATGTCCACCTACCGCCTTCCCTATGCGATCCAGCACCAGGTCCACGATCTCCTTGCCGACCGAGCAGTGCCCCCGGGCTTAGTTATTGGCCTTGTCCTCCTTTCCCGTGATGAGCTGCGCGGGGCGGAAGAGCTGCGGGTAGGTGCCGGTCCGCACCTCGTCTGCAGGGGAGGGAAGAGGGAACAGAGAATTAATCAGCGCCACAAACGCCCTTCCTTCCCGACGCGGGGAGGTTTTGAGACAATTCCAGACAAATGAGCCTTCGCCAGCCACTCCAAACTACCGATCACCGTGGGCTCCAAGTCGATGACCACAGCCCGCCGGACGTGCTTGCCCGCCCCCGTCTCACTGGTCTTGTCCATCCGGCTGGATCCCGTGCTCCAGGCAATACAGCTTCCAGCAAACGTTGCCGATCTGGCACCCGGCTGGCCGACGTGAACTGAAATACACCCATGGTGGAGATGGGGGGGGGGGGGGGGGGGGGGGGCGGGATTAGTATCGGATGTGGATACGTTTTGACAGACTGAGAAAATGGGGTGGGGGGTAAGTCACCCGGCGCTTCTTCCTATGCTCCAAGTATAACCCCTCCCCCTCCGCCTCCCCCGATCCCGTCCCAAGAAACCCACCCCCGTCTGTGTGCACGTCCCGCTGATAACAGGGTCTCCCGGCGATAACAGGATTCTCTTAGCACCGCTCGCATTTCTCCGATTGGTGCACGCCGCCCACAGAGGGCTCCCGTTCACCAATCACTCCTCAGATTTCTAGCACGTCACCCACCATAATGTCCAGTGATCACCGCAGCCCTCGACAGTGACTGGCTGACGCCGCCGGTCGCGCTATTTATACCCCGTCATTATGGGAGAGGCCCGTCGTCTGATTGGTCGGCCGGAAGAATGGTTGCTATGTGCCAGCCAGTGGCGGGCGGGCACTGATTGGTCGTTTATACTAAAGGGCGGGGTCAAATGATGTCCGCATTAGATAATGGGCAGCAATTGTCTGTCCTCCTTAGTGAAGACAGATCCAAAGTACCTGTTCAACTTATCCCAAATTTCCTTGTTCCCCATAATAAATTCACCCTTTTCAGTCCTTAAGGAAACAACTTTGATCTTAAAGATGTTTTTCTCTTTACATACCTAAAGAAGCTGTCCAAACCCAGGGATAAGATAGCTTCTAGATCAAGATGATGAACCCCAACACAGGATGAGAACGGGGGAGCACCTCATCTGTGCAACGATCTAAGAAGAGACTGGCAACACCCTCGGAGGGGTGTGAACTTTATGGCACAGCCCCAATATCGGCTGAAAGGATTACACCGCCTACAGGTAGCAACTGATCCATCGACCCGAAACAAGCTGTCAATTTGGGGTACAATTGAACTAATGGCCATACCTTTGGTTTGGTGGACTTAGGGATTTGAAATATTTCAAATGTCATTAGAAACGGGAATGGTGCCGGAGGTTTGGCGTACTGCGCATGTTCTTCCATTGTTAAAAAAAAAAGGATTCTCAGAGTAAACCTAGCAATTTCCGACCTCGTAGTTTGATGTTAGTGGCGGGCAAATTAATGGAAAGGATACTTAGAGATAATATATATAATCATCTGGATAAACAGGGTATAATTAGGATTAATCAACATGGGTTTGTGCCTGGAAGGTCATGTTTGTCTAAACTTCTTGATTTTTTTGAAGAGGTTACTAGGGAAATTGATGAGGGTAAAGCGGTGGATGTTGTATATATGGACTTCAGTAAGGCCTTTGACAAGTTTCCACTTGGAAGGTTGGTTAAGAATGTTCAATTGTTGGGTATTCATAGTGGAGTAGCAAGATGGATTCAACAGTGGCTGAATGGGAGATACCAGAGAGTAATGGTGGAAAACTGTTTGTCAGGTTGGAGGCCGGTGACTAGTGAGGTGCCTCAGGGATCTGTGTTGGGTCCATTGTTGCTTGTCATATACATCAATGATCTGGATGATGGTGTGGTAAATTGGATTAGTAAGTATGCAGATGATAATAAGATAGGTGGTGTTGTGGATAATGAAGTCGATTTTCAAAGCCTATAGAGAGATTTAGGCCATTTGGAAGAGTGGGCTGAAAGATGGCAGATAGAGTTTAATGCTGATATGTGTGAGATGTTACATCTTGGCAGGACAAATCAAAATAGGACGTACATGGTAAATGGTAGTGAATTGAGGAATGAAGTTGTACAGATGGAACTAGGAACAACTGTGCATAGTTCCCTGAAGATAGAATCTCATGTAGATAGCGTGGTAAAGAAATATTTTGGTGTGCTGGCCTTTATAAATCAGAGCAGTGAGTATAGAACTTGGGTTGTAATGTTAAAATTGTACAAGTCATTGGTGAAACCAATTGTGGAATATGGTGTACAATTCTGGTCGCCAAATTTTAGGACAGACGTCAACAAAATAGAGAGAGTACAGAGGAGATTTACTGTGTGCAAAGCTGGTAGTGACATACCCCAAAAGACTTGCAGTTGTAATTGCAGCGAAAGGTGGTTCTACAAAGTATTGACTCAGGGAGGCTGAATACTTTTGCATGCCACACTTTTCAGTTTTTTATTTGTAAAAAAATTTGAAAACCATGTATCGTTTTCCTTCCACTTCACAATTATGCACAACTTTTTGTTGGTTTATCACATAACATCCC
The DNA here is from genome assembly GCF_028641065.1 of Leucoraja erinaceus. Classification (NCBI taxonomy): domain Eukaryota; kingdom Metazoa; phylum Chordata; class Chondrichthyes; order Rajiformes; family Rajidae; genus Leucoraja; species Leucoraja erinaceus. The sequence goes on along the minus strand of NW_026576762.1, from coordinate 21,910 downwards.
AATAAAATGCATTTTGGCGCCGTTTAGAGGGGGGCGGGTTTAAAATGCGATTTTCCCTAGGCTGTTCAAATCGAGGATGTTCAGCCTAGTTAATTATTGATTAAAAATCGCTGGAAGATTCCGTCGCTTTAGCTATTATTACTTTTAAGGGCTTTATCTAATTGTTATAGTAGTTTAAAAATTAACCTCTAAACCCGCGACCGCCGGCAACCGGCCGGATCTCATACAGGGGACAACAGAAGGTAGGCTGTTTATTTTTACATTAAAAAGGGCTTCTTAAGATCCCTTTATACAAAGTTTAAAGTTGCGAGTAGCTAATTTTGGGCCCATTATATCCTGCAGTATTTTTCTGGGCATTTGAGGGCACAAATCTACCGCAATGCGAACGTTCTAAACCAGCGCGTGAACAGGAGCCCACTAGAAAGCTGATTTAAATGGGCTTTAATTTACTGCAATTGAACACTAAATTCCTTCCTATAAATTAATGTAAATGAGATTTAAAAATCATGTTTTATTGTGAATTATTTGTGAATATTATTTGGACACTTAGGCTATTTTAAAAATGTTAATCATTTATTAAGAAATGGATAGATGTTTAGATCTAGTAATTGAAGTTTGAAATTAGCTACAATTGGGTAACTAACTAATTATATGCTTTAATTTCAGGTCATCCAAGTAAGATTGTTTTATATTTGTTTCAGAATGCTTCAATCTATGATAACTGAAAATTTCATTCAGTTCTCTTAATTTTTAAGAAGGTTATGGGCTTTTGACTGTCCACGATCACAGCTTTTTTGATATGTCCATAGAAAATCAATAGGGGACAAGATGCTAATTTCCGAGTATGAAAATGGCCATAACATTTTAAATACTTGAGATATGAAAGTGAATTAGGTGTCAAATTACGCTACTTTTTATGGTTTATCTGATGGGATAAATTGCAGACTTCATTTTTTAAATCTCAAACTTTTGTAACATTGCTACTTTCTGTGATTAACACGGTCAAAGGCTTTGGAAGCATCAATAGAGCACATACGGATTGAAGAGTGTTTGCCTCTATATTTGTTTACAATCTCCTTTAAGGCATATATGCATAAATCAGTGCCATGTTTAGCTTTAAAGCCAAACTGGTTATCTGTGGAGTTAACAAACTCATTTATTCTATCTAGCAGAACTCTTTCTAAAACTTTTGACAATATGCTGGCTAAAGCTTTGGGCCTGTAATTATTTAGGCTGCCTACTTTACCAGCTTTGTCCTTAATGACCGGCACTAACAGGACAGACAACATTGAGTCTGGTAACAAGCCATGATTCAAAGTAACATTAGCAATTTTGCAGATGACACAAAGCTGGGTGGCAGTGTGAATTGTGAGGAGGATGCTATGAGAATGCAGGGTGACTGGGACAGGTTGGGGGAGTGGGAAGATGCATGGCAGATGAGGTTTAATGCGGATAAATGTGAGGTTATCCACTTTGGGAGCAAATACAGGAAGGCAGATTACTATCTAAATGGCGTCAGGTTGGGAAAAGGGGAAGTACAATGGGATCTGGATCTGGTCCTTGTTCATCAGTCTTTGAAAGTAAGCATGCAGGTACAGCAGGCAGTGAAGAAAGCGAATGGCATGTTGGCCTTTATAACTAGAGGAATGGAATATAGGAGCAACAAGGTCCTTCTGCAATTGTACAGAGCCCTAGTGAGACCACACCTGGAGTATTGTGTGTGGATTTGCTCCCCTAATTTGAGGAAGGACATTCTGGCTATTAGGTTTACAAGGTTAATTCCAGGGATGGCAGGACTGTCATATGCTGAGAGAATGGAGCAGCTGGGCTTGCATACTCTGGAGTTTAGAAGGATGAGAGGGTCTCTCATGGAAGCATATAAGATTGTTAAGGGTTTGGACACACCAGAGGCAGGAAACCTGTTCCAGATGTTAGGGGAGTCCAGAACCAGGGGCCACAGTTTAATAATAAGGAGTAAACCATTTTGAACGGCGACGAGGAAACACTTTTTCTCACAGAGAGTGTGAGTCTGTGGAATTCTCTGCCTCAGAGGGCAGTGGAGGTGGGTTCTCTGGATGCTTTCAAGAGAGAGCTAGATAGGGCTCTTAAAAATATGAAATCAGGGGATATGGGGAGAAGACAGGAACGGGGTACAAATTGGGGATGATCAGCCATGATCACATTGAATGGCCGTGCTGGCTCGAAGGACCGAATGGCCTACTCCTGCACCTATTGTCTATTGTCTATTATGCTGAAGGCACAATTGCATATATTGTTTATAAGAAATGAGGAAAAGAACCATGTGAGCCATTAGGAGAGAGGTTCAAATCAGATCAGCTGTGTTCCTGTTGAAAGGTGGGATATCCTTGTTTGGCCGAGCGGCAACTTCTCTGCTGCTTAATATGGTTGAATAAAAGCCTCAGACAAGTAAATTCAATTAATGGAGTAACTTGGCAAGGCAGACTAGAAGTCTGAAGAGGGGTCTCAAACCGAAACGCACCCATTCCTTCTCTCCAGATATACTGTCCTGCTGAGTTACTGACGTTTCTGTCCGTGGCCTCCTCCACTGTCAGAGTGAGGCACAGAGTAAATTGGAGGAACAGCACCTCATATTTGGCTTGGGCAGCTTACACTCCAGCAGTATGAATATTGCCTTATCTAACCTTTGCTTTCCCTCTATCTCCACCCAAACCCTTCCGTTCTCCGACCAGTCTGACTGTCCCGTGATTAAATGATATCACTGTGAGTTTCGTTATCACCTTCTCCCAATTAACTATTTTCTTGATCCCTAACCCCTTTGATGTCTCGTTTTCACACCTTACACGTCCTTATCTCTATGTCTCCCTCTCCCCGTATTCTCAGACTGGAGAAGGGTCTCGACCAGGAACGTCGCCCATTCTTTCTCTCCAAAGATGCTGCCTGTCCTGCTGAGTTACTCCAGCAATTTACATTAATTATATTAATATTTGTATCATCTGGGCTTTTATTGACACCTTCCAAGGTCGAGCAGAAGATGAATTTTAGTTTCCATTAATTAAATATTATCCATGTATGGGATGCATTGGATGTGATGTGTTGCTGTGGTCGGGGCTGGGGATTGAACCTGCCGCACTGAGTGAGGCGGGGGTGGGGCTGGGGGAGGGGTTCGGGGCGCGGGCACCGCCTGAGCTGAGCCGGGATTCAGGGCGCTGGAGATTCATGGCGGTGCCGCGCCGATGGGCCCTGCCCCCATCCGCTGTCAATCACCGGGCAGCGTCGTCCTCTAAGATCTTTGGTGCTGACCAAAGATCGTAGAGGGACAAGATAGACCACTCCTTCGAAATTCAATGGGCTGACGTGTAGTACGCAACGGAACGTCACGGCCGCCATTTGTTACAGCGACACTCGACTTCCGGTATTCCACCCGCTGTGATTCAAAGCAAAGATTATAGAGCTCCGCTATAATCTTTGATCCAAAGCAAAGATCCTCAAGTATCTTGTAGCGGGAACAGACCCCTCCTTTGTGTAGTTTCGCTTGCATTGTATTGCTTTAACACACACTGCAAAAAATTAAATTTAACGTATATATATTTAATATATTTATATGAATGTGTGTCTGTGTGTGAGAGGCAAGTTAGAGATAATAGTTTATTCTCATGTATCAGAAGCAACTTTGATTTAAATCATCACTATTAATTTATTTGTCTTGTAAGATGATATACATAAACCATAAAGGCAATTATATATATAATTATATAGTAATAATAAATATATGCATATATATATATTTATACACACACACATATATACACACACATACACAAATGCATACATATTGATACATTTATATGCATACATATATACACATATATATATATATACACATGCGTATATACACACATATACATGCATATATACACATACATGCATATATACACATACATATATATTTATATATATTTTCATTTTCCAACGATCAATAGATTTACGATCAGCTCCTGTGGATTGGAGGATAGCTAATGCTATCCCACTTTTCAAGAAAGGAGCGTGAGAGAAAACGGAAAATTACAGACCAGTTAGCCCGACTTTGGTGGTGTGAAAGATGCTGGAGTCAATTATTAAAGATGCAATAATGGGGCATTTGGATAGCAGTAAAAGGATCTGTCCAAGTCAACATGGATTTATGAAAGGAAAATCATGTTTGACTAATCTTCTGGATTTTTTTGCCACAAGGCTTGGTGTTGGGGCTGCAACTGTTTACCATATATATTAATGATTTTGAAAAGGGAATTAGGAGCAAAACTAATGCATACATACCTACATATGTACCCATGCGCTGCTGTGACCCGAGCCCCGGAGATTCGGAGGCTCCAACCGCAGGCCTGGCAGACAGTAATATCGGAGCCTGCGGGTCCCTGCTGGGAGACCGCTTTTCGGGGCTTCCGCAACGGCAAATTATTCCGCCCGAGTAGCGGGGGTCGAGGATGACCTGGAGCGGGGCCTTACATCATCGCCCGGCGTGGCTTAAATGGCTGCGGCACTTTTCTAGCGCACGCCGGGGGCTCCAACAACCTCTATGAGGTTCAAGTGACAAATAAATTGTATTGTGCATTGTGTATATTTAAATTAATCTGGCAAGTTGGTCAAATAACATGGGCACCTTCTTGCTTTTTTTGCGACATGGATTTTTAAAATGTGAATGTCTCATATCAACACATTTGTGGGTCAACAGTATTTTGTATCAACCCCCACAATTTCAAATAATTCTCAATTGAACTTCTTAAACAGGAAAACAATTTTTATTTACATCATTTTGTGTGGCTGTCAAGGTAGCTGTGTAGACTGTAATTATGAGACTGCCGGGCAGTATCACTGTGAATGGTGGTGGCTGTGTGTTTTAATGCAAGTGTGAAAAGGAGAGTAAATTTAAAGAGACAATGTGAGAACCATCAGGGTTTCATCCAGGAACCAATTTAAAGGCAAGTTTCCATCAATTACAGTATTTTAATTGAAAATCTTACTCTTAATATTCTTCCTAATTAGGCTTTTGTGTTCCCTCTTGAACCTTGTGTCTCCCAGAGCCTCTGGGGAGGTTCTGGAGATACAATAACCCAATTTTGAGGCAAATAACCATCTTTAAAACTGCCTTTAATTCTACATTCTCCGAGGATGCTGGATGCCGCGACAATCTCTTGCAACATGTACAGAAAGGCAGTCAGCTGCAAAAAGATCAAAGAGAGGAAAGAGTATGGGGAAAGGCTTTTCAGAATCATAATCAGATTTTATTTTCCAAGTATGTTTTGCAATATACGAGGAATTTCATTGGCCAGGTCAGTCATACAATTAAAAGCAACAGCACTCAAAAACACATTTTAATACGGACATTCACCAAAGTGACTCCTACACATTCCTCACTGTGATGGAAGGCGAAATAAAGTTCAAGTCCCTTCCTTTTGTTCTTCCTCGGTCGGGGGCCTCAAGCCCCCCGTTCAAACTCCGTTCAATGGTGAACTCCTCTTGGTCTCCAGGCCTATAGTGCTGCACAAATCACTGCACCACATGCATCTATTTATTCATTTTTCACATGGTTCATATGCAGCTGGATATTAACTTGCTGACATGGAAAGAGATGCAGTGAGCATTCAATAGTTCAGACTTCTGTGCGAATTAAGGGACTGCTTGATGGGCTGAGGGTAATCGAGATTGGCTGATTGTCATTCTTTTGCAAGAACTGATGGAAGTTCTTATGGAAAAGCTGATGAATTGACTACGGGATGAGCTGGTGGGCTCGAGGATTGCTGGATGAGTGTTTTAGAAATATAGAAAATAGGTGCAGGAGGAGGCCATTTGGCACTTCGACCCAACACCGCCATTCATTGTGATCATGACTGATCAGCCCCAATCGATAACCCATGCCTGCCTTCTCCCCATACCCCTTGATTCCACTAGCCCCTAGAGGTCTATCTAACTCTCTCTTAAATCCACCCAGTAATTTGGCCTCCACTGCCCTCTGTGGCAGGGAATTCCACAAATTCACAACTCTCTGGGTGAAAAAGTTTTTTCTCACCTCAGTCTTAAATGGCCTCCCCTTTGTTCTAAGACTGTGGCCCCTGGTTCTGGACTCGCCCAACATTGGGAACATTTTTCCTGTATCTAGCTTGTTCAGTCCTTTTATTCATTTAGATGTTTCTATAAGATCCCCTTGCATCTAACAAGAGGGTTTTATTGTCATGTAGAACAATTTTCCTGCATCTAGCTTGTCCCAGATAGAACAATTAAATTCTTACTTTCAGCAGCACAACAGAATCTGTAAACATAGTACACTGTAAACAATATGATAAGATCCCCCCTCATCCTTCTAAACTCCAGTGAATACAAGCCTAGTCTTTTAAATCTTTCCTCATGACAGTTCTGTTAGGTTATTTGATGGTTAGGACAGGTTTAGAGGGGTATGGGCCAAATGCAGGCATGTATCGCCATTTGCATTAGTTTTGTGCAGTTAACAAATCACAATTTCACACAATGTACATAAGACGGCAGTTATTTGACAAATACTCTGCAGTTCGGTGCAGGAGATCTTGTCGATGAGTATTCTGGACCCACTGTTGACATCTGAAATTACAGGAGATATCATTTAGGATTAACTAATAAGAAGAAAGATGATCATAACTACATGCCTGAACAATGGATGATATATCACTTAAATGCAATTGTTTTCAGTTGTGTGGAGATCTGTATGTTGAAGATGTATTTTGCCTCTAATATGTCAATTTACCTTAAATGTAGAAGAGCTTATTAAAATCTTCTTACAAAGACCATTAAGTATTTTCTTTCTATCCTCTTTTGGACCCAAGGCATAGCAGAGCTGCCAACTCTCACGAAGAGGTAAGGGAGGGAGAGAGGGAAGGGAGGGAGATCGAGAGAAGAGAGAGGGAGAGAGAGAGATCGAGAGAAAAGAGGGGAGAGAGAGATCGAAAGAGAGGGGAGACAGAAGAGAGGGAGAAGGGGGAGAGGGAGATGGGGAGAGGGAGATGGGGAGAGGGAGGGGGAGAAGGGGGGAGAGGGAGAAGGGGGAGAGGGAGGGAGAGGGAGGGGGGGAGAGGGGGGGAGAGGGAGAAGGGGGACAGGGAGATGGGGGAGAGGGAGAAGGGGGAGAGGGAGTGGAACGATAGCACATTATAACGCGCAGCCGTCCCATTCCGACCAAAGATTATAGAGCAGAGCTGCTCTCGTATCTTTGATTGCGGCCGCCGCCGCCTAACCCCCCGACCCACCATTGCACCCAAAGATGATAGAGCAGAGTTGTATAATATTTGAATGGGCGGGCTTGTGATCACGGCGGGCTTGTGATCTTTGCTTGTGATGTCTCGGCAATTCGAGGGATATAATAGGTAACAGCCGCCGCATTCTCGGACACGAATCTGAGCTCGAAAAATCCCGTGGCCACTGGGCCTAATGTGTCCGCGGGCCATATTTTGGAAATAAATCCCTTACAAGAACAAAACCTAAAATGTACAGAAGTGTTAAAACTGTCTTTATTATTATGGTAAGTAAAGATCTATTAAACATAAGTCTAATAACTTTATAATGTACCGACAAACCCATTTCCCAATGGCTGTTGATGGGAGAACAGAAAATAACATTTTCACGACAGAATATCGACTGAAAATTATAATAATATATCCTTACCTTTATTTTTTATTGGGGAACCTAAAGAATGACAGCTCTGGTCGTTTAGATTTACGATTAGAACAGTTGATAGCGGAGCAGTGAGATGTAGATTTAGCTGAGGACGCCATTACAGCCCAATAAATGCTTAACAATATGGCGTCGACGGTCACACACGTCATACTACGCGTTTTTCGAGGAGTGGTCTATCTTGTCCCTCTAAGATCTTTGGTGCTGACGGTGGGAGGGTCAGGTGACCTGTGGCGGCGCGAGCGCGGCCGTTAAACCGTCTCCGCGCGAGCCGGGCCGCGCCTGCGTGACGTGCACGCGCAAAGGGCGCGCCCTCCGGGTGGTGACGTGAGAGCAGGAGAGCGGTGACGACCAAAGATCTTAGAGGGACAAGATCTCCCCCCTTTTCCCCTTCTCCCTCTCCCCATCTCCCTCTCCCCATCTCCCTCTCCCCCTTCTCCCTCTCTTCTGTCTCCCCTCTCTTTCGATCTCTCCCCTCTTTTCTCTCGATCTCTCTCTCTCCCTCTCTTCTCTCGATCTCTCTCTCTCTTCTCTCGATCTCCCTCCCTTCCCTCTCTCCCTCCCTTACCTCTTCGTGAGAGTTGGCAGCTCTGCTATGCCTTGGGTCCAAAAGAGGATAGAAAGAAAATACTTAATGGTCTTTGTAAGAAGATTTTAATAAGCTCTTCTACATTTAAGGTAAATTGACATATTAGAGGCAAAATACATCTTCAACATACAGATCTCCACACAACTGAAAACAATTGCATTTAAGTGATATATCATCCATTGTTCAGGCATGTAGTTATGATCATCTTTCTTCGTATTAGTTAATCCTAAATGATATCTCCTGTAATTTCAGATGTCAACAGTGGGTCCAGAATACTCATCGACAAGATCTCCTGCACCGAACTGCAGAGTATTTGTCAAATAACTGCCGTCTTATGTACATTGTGTGAAATTGTGATTTGTTAACTGCACAAAACTAATGCAAATGGCGATACATGCCTGCATTTGGCCCATACCCCTCTAAACCTGTCCTAACCATCAAATAACCTAACAGAACTGTCATGAGGAAAGATTTAAAAAGACTAGGCTTGTATTCACTGGAGTTTAGAAGGATGAGGGGGATCTTATCATATTGTTTACAGTGTACTATGTTTACAGATTCTGTTGTGCTGCTGAAAGTAAGAATTTAATTGTTCTATCTGGGACAAGCTAGAAGCAGGAAAATTGTTCTACATGACAATAAAACCCTCTTGTTAGATGCAAGGGGATCTTATAGAAACATCTAAAAATGAATAAAAGGACTGAACAAGCAAGCTAGATACAGGAAAATGAAAAAAAAAAAAAAAAAAAACAAAACAAAACAAAAAAAAAAAAAAAAAAAAAAAAAAAAAAAAAAAAAAAACAAAAATAAAAAAAACAAAAAAAAAAAAAAAAAAAACAAAAAACAAAAAAAAAAAAAAAAAAAAAAAAAAAAAAATTTAAAAAAAAAAAAAAAAAAAAAAAAACAAAAATGTTCCAATGTTGGGCGAGTCCAGAACCAGGGGCCACAGTCTTAGAACAAAGGGGAGGCCATTTAAGACTGAGGTGAGAAAAAAACTTTTTCACCCAGAGAGTTGTGAATTTGTGGAATTCCCTGCCACAGAGGGCAGTGGAGGCCAAATCACTGGGTGGATTTAAGAGAGAGTTAGATAGACCTCTAGGGGCTAGTGGAATCAAGGGGTATGGGGAGAAGGCAGGCATGGGTTATCGATTGGGGCTGATCAGTCATGATCACAATGAATGGCGGTGTTGGGTCGAAGTGCCAAATGGCCTCCTCCTGCACCTATTTTCTATATTTCTAAAACACTCATCCAGCAATCCTCGAGCCCACCAGCTCATCCCGTAGTCAATTCATCAGCTTTTCCATAAGAACTTCCATCAGTTCTTGCAAAAGAATGACAATCAGCCAATCTCGATTACCCTCAGCCCATCAAGCAGTCCCTTAATTCGCACAGAAGTCTGAACTATTGAATGCTCACTGCATCTCTTTCCATGTCAGCAAGTTAATATCCAGCTGCATATGAACCATGTGAAAAATGAATAAATAGATGCATGTGGTGCAGTGATTTGTGCAGCACTATAGGCCTGGAGACCAAGAGGAGTTCACCATTGAACGGAGTTTGAACGGGGGGCTTGAGGCCCCCGACCGAGGAAGAACAAAAGGAAGGGACTTGAACTTTATTTCGCCTTCCATCACAGTGAGGAATGTGTAGGAGTCACTTTAGTGAATGTACGTATTAAAATGTGTTTTTGAGTGCTGTTGCTTTTAATTGTATGACTGACCTGGCCAATGAAATTCCTCGTATATTGCAAAACATACTTGGAAAATAAAATCTGATTATGATTCTGAAAAGCCTTTCCCTTCCATACTCTTTCCTCTCTTTGATCTTTTTGCAGCTGACTGCCTTTCTGTACATGTTGCAAGCGATTGTCGCGGCATCCAGCATCCTCGGAGAATGTTAAATTAAAGGCAGTTTTAAAGATGGTTATTTGCCTCAAAATTGGGTTATTGTATCTCCAGAACCTCCCCAGAGGCTCTGGGAGACACAAGGTTCAAGAGGGAACACAAAAAGCCTAATTAGGAAGAATATTAAGAGTAAGATTTTCAATTAAAATACTGTAATTGATGGAAACTTGCCTTTAAATTGGTTCCTGGATGAAACCCTGATGGTTCTCACATTGTCTCTTTAAATTTACTCTCCTTTTCACACTTGCATTAAAACACACAGCCACCACCATTCACAGTGATACTGCCCGGCAGTCTCATAATTACAGTCTACACAGCTACCTTGACAGCCACACAAAATGATGTAAATAAAAATTGTTTTCCTGTTTAAGAAGTTCAATTGAGAATTATTTGAAATTGTGGGGGTTGATACAAAATACTGTTGACCCACAAATGTGTTGATATGAGACATTCACATTTTAAAAATCCATGTCGCAAAAAAAGCAAGAAGGTGCCCATGTTATTTGACCAACTTGCCAGATTAATTTAAATATACACAATACACAATACAATTTATTTGTCACTTGAACCTCATAGAGGTTGTTGGAGCCCCCGGCGTGCGCTAGAAAAGTGCCGCAGCCATTTAAGCCACGCCGGGCGATGATGTAAGGCCCCGCTCCAGGTCATCCTCGACCCCCGCTACTCGGGCGGAATAATTTGCCGTTGCGGAAGCCCCGAAAAGCGGTCTCCCAGCAGGGACCCGCAGGCTCCGATATTACTGTCTGCCAGGCCTGCGGTTGGAGCCTCCGAATCTCCGGGGCTCGGGTCACAGCAGCGCATGGGTACATATGTAGGTATGTATGCATTAGTTTTGCTCCTAATTCCCTTTTCAAAATCATTAATATATATGGTAAACAGTTGCAGCCCCAACACCAAGCCTTGTGGCAAAAAAATCCAGAAGATTAGTCAAACATGATTTTCCTTTCATAAATCCATGTTGACTTGGACAGATCCTTTTACTGCTATCCAAATGCCCCATTATTGCATCTTTAATAATTGACTCCAGCATCTTTCACACCACCAAAGTCGGGCTAACTGGTCTGTAATTTTCCGTTTTCTCTCACGCTCCTTTCTTGAAAAGTGGGATAGCATTAGCTATCCTCCAATCCACAGGAGCTGATCGTAAATCTATTGATCGTTGGAAAATGAAAATATATATAAATATATATGTATGTGTATATATGCATGTATGTGTATATATGCATGTATATGTGTGTATATACGCATGTGTATATATATATATGTGTATATATGTATGCATATAAATGTATCAATATATGTATGCATTTGTGTATGTGTGTGTATATATGTGTGTGTATAAATATATATATATGCATATATTTATTATTACTATATAATTATATATATAATTGCCTTTATGGTTTATGTATATCATCTTACAAGACAAATAAATTAATAGTGATGATTTAAATCAAAGTTGCTTCTGATACATGAGAATAAACTATTATCTCTAACTTGCCTCTCACACACAGACACACATTCATATAAATATATTAAATATATATACGTTAAATTTAATTTTTTGCAGTGTGTGTTAAAGCAATACAATGCAAGGGAAACTACACAAAGGAGGGGTCTGTTCCCGCTACAAGATACTTGAGGATCTTTGCTTTGGATCAAAGATTATAGCGGAGCTCTATAATCTTTGCTTTGAATCACAGCGGGTGGAATACCGGAAGTCGAGTGTCGCTGTAACAAATGGCGGCCGTGACGTTCCGTTGCGTACTACACGTCAGCCCATTGAATTTCGAAGGAGTGGTCTATCTTGTCCCTCTACGATCTTTGGTCAGCACCAAAGATCTTAGAGGGACAAGATAGACCACTCCTCGAAAAACGCGTAGTATGACGTGTGTGACCGTCGACGCCATTTTGTTAAGCATTTATTGGGCTTCCCCCACACTGTCATGGCGTCCTGATCTAAATTCCATCTCACTGCTCTGCTATCAAGTATTCTAATCGTAAATCTAAATGACCCGACCTGTCATTCTTTAGGTTCCCCAATAAAAAAGAAAGGTGAGAAAATATTTTTATTATTTTCAGTCGATATTCTGTCGTGAAAATGTTATTTTCTGTTCTCCCATCAACAGCCATTGGGAAATGGGTTTGTCGGTACATTAGAAAGTTATTAGACTTATGTTTAATAGATCTTTACTTACCATAATAATAAAGACAGTTTTAACACTTCTGTACATTTTAGGTTTTGTTCTTGTAAGGGATTTATTTCCAAAATATGGCCCGCGGACACATTAGGCCCAGTGGCCACGGGATTTTTCGAGCTCAGATTCGTGTCCGAGAATGCGGCGGCTGTTTACCTATTATATCCCTCGAATTGTCGAGACATCACAAGCAAAGATCACAAGCCCGCCGTGATCACAAGCCCGCCCATTCAAATATTATACAACTCTGCTCTATCATCTTTGGGTGCAATGGTGGGTCGGGGGGTTAGGCGGCGGCGGCCACAATCAAAGATACGAGAGCAGCTCTGCTCTATAATCTTTGGTCGGAATGGGACGGCTGCGCGTTATAATGTGCTATCGTTCCACTCCCTCTCCCCCTTCTCCCTCTCCCCCATCTCCCTGTCCCCCTTCTCCCTCTCCCCCCCTCTCCCCCTTCTCCCCTCCCTTCCTTCTCCCTCTCCCCCCCCCTTTTCCCCTTCTCTCCCTCTCCCCATCTCCCTCTCCCCCTTCCCCCTCTCTTCTGTCTCTCCTCTCTTTCCATCCCTCTCCCCCCTCTTTTCGATCTCTCTCTCTCTCTCCCTCTCTTCTCTCGATCTCCCTCCCTTCCCTCTCTCCCTCCCTTACCTCTTCGTGAGAGTTGGCAGCTCTGCTATGCCTTGGGTCCAAAAGAGGATAGAAAGAAAATACTTAATGGTCTTTGTAAGAAGATTTTAATAAGCTCTTCTACATTTAAGGTAAATTGACATATTAGAGGCAAAATACATCTTCAACATACAGATCTCCACACAACTGAAAACAATTGCATTTAAGTGATATATCATCCATTGTTCAGGCATGTAGTTATGATCATCTTTCTTCTTATTAGTTAATCCTAAATGATATCTCCTGTAATTTCAGATGTCAACAGTGGGTCCAGAATACTCATCGACAAGATCTCCTGCACCGAACTGCAGAGTATTTGTCAAATAACTGCCGTCTTATGTACATTGTGTGAAATTGTGATTTGTTAACTGCACAAAACTAATGCAAATGGCGATACATGCCTGCATTTGGCCCATACCCCTCTAAACCTGTCCTAACCATCAAATAACCTAACAGAACTGTCATGAGGAAAGATTTAAAAGACTAGGCTTGTATTCACTGGAGTTTAGAAGGATGAGGGGGGATCTTATCATATTGTTTACAGTGTACTATGTTTACAGATTATGTTGTGCTGCTGAAAGTAAGAATTTAATTGTTCTATCTGGGACAAGCTAGATGCAGGAAAATTGTTCTACATGACAATAAAACCCTCTTGTTAGATGCAAGGGGATCTTATAGAAACATCTAAATGAATAAAAGGACTGAACAAGCTAGATACAGGAAAAATGTTCCCAATGTTGGGCGAGTCCAGAACCAGGGGCCACAGTCTTAGAACAAAGGGGAGGCCATTTAAGACTGAGGTGAGAAAAAACTTTTTCACCCAGAGAGTTGTGAATTTGTGGAATTCCCTGCCACAGAGGGCAGTGGAGGCCAAATCACTGGGTGGATTTAAGAGAGAGTTAGATAGATCTCTAGGGGCTAGTGGAATCAAGGGGTATGGGGAGAAGGCAGGCATGGGTTATCGATTGGGGCTGATCAGCCATGATCACAATGAATGGCGGTGTTGGGTCGAAGTGCCAAATGGCCTCCTCTTGCACCTATTTTCTATATTTCTAAAACACTCATCCAGCAATCCTCGAGCCCACCAGCTCATCCCGTAGTCAATTCATCAGCTTTTCCATAAGAACTTCCATCAGTTCTTGCAAAAGAATGACAATCAGCCAATCTCGATTACCCTCAGCCCATCAAGCAGTCCCTTAATTCGCACAGAAGTCTGAACTATTGAATGCTCACTGCATCTCTTTCCATGTCAGCAAGTTAATATCCAGCTGCATATGAACCATGTGAAAAATGAATAAATAGATGCATGTGGTGCAGTGATTTGTGCAGCACTATAGGCCTGGAGACCAAGAGGAGTTCACCATTGAACGGAGTTTGAACGGGGGGCTTGAGGCCCCCGACCGAGGAAGAACAAAAGGAAGGGACTTGAACTTTATTTCGCCTTCCATCACAGTGAGGAATGTGTAGGAGTCACTTTGGTGAATGTCCGTATTAAAATGTGTTTTTGAGTGCTGTTGCTTTTAATTGTATGACTGACCTGGCCAATGAAATTCCTCGTATATTGCAAAACATACTTGGAAAATAAAATCTGATTATGATTCTGAAAAGCCTTTCCCTTCCATACTCTTTCCTCTCTTTGATCTTTTTGCAGCTGACTGCCTTTCTGTACATGTTGCAAGAGATTGTCGCGCATCCAGCATCCTCGGAGAATGTAGAATTAAAGGCAGTTTTAAAGATGGTTATTTGCCTCAAAATTGGGTTATTGTATCTCCAGAACCTCCCCAGAGGCTCTGGGAGACACAAGGTTGAAGAGGGAACACAAAAAGCCTAATTAGGAAGAATATTAAGAGTAAGATTTTCAATTAAAATACTGTAATTGATGGAAACTTGCCTTTAAATTGGTTCCTGGATGAAACCCTGATGGTTCTCACATTGTCTCTTTAAATTTACTCTCCTTTTCACGCTTGCATTAAAACACACAGCCACCACCATTCACAGTGATACTGCCCGGCAGTCTCATAATTACAGTCTACACAGCTACCTTGACAGCCACACAAAATGATGTAAATAAAAAAATGTTTTTTTCCTGTTTAAGAAGTTCAATTGAGAATTATTTCAAATTGTGGGGGTTGATACAAAATACTGTTGACCCACAAATGTGTTGATATGAGACATTCACATTTAAAAAATCCATGTCGCAAAAGAAGCAAGAAGGTGCCCATGTTATTTGACCAACTTGCCAGATTAATTTAAATATACACAATACACAATACAATTTATTTGTCACTTGAACCTCATAGAGGTTGTTGGAGCCCCCGGCGTGCGCTAGAAAAGTGCCGCAGCCATTTAAGCCACGCCGGGCGATGATGTAAGGCCCCACTCCAGGTCATCCTCGACCCCCGCTACTCGGGCGGAATAATTTGCCGTTGCGGAAGCCCCGAAAAGCGGTCTCCCAGCAGGGACCCGCAGGCTCCGATATTACTGTCTGCCAGGCCTGCGGTTGGAGCCTCCGAATCTCCGGGGCTCGGGTCACAGCAGCGCATGGGTACATATGTAGGTATGTATGCATTAGTTTTGCTCCTAATTCCCTTTTCAAAATCATTAATATATATGGTAAACAGTTGCAGCCCCAACACCAAGCCTTGTGGCAAAAAAATCCAGAAGATTAGTCAAACATGATTTTCCTTTCATAAATCCATGTTGACTTGGACAGATCCTTTTACTGCTATCCAAATGCCCCATTATTGCATCTTTAATAATTGACTCCAGCATCTTTCACACCACCAAAGTCGGGCTAACTGGTCTGTAATTTTCCGTTTTCTCTCACGCTCCTTTCTTGAAAAGTGGGATAGCATTAGCTATCCTCCAATCCACAGGAGCTGATCGTAAATCTATTGATCGTTGGAAAATGATAATATATATAAATATATATGTATGTGTATATATGCATGTATGTGTATATATGCATGTATATGTGTGTATATACGTATGTGTATATATATATATATATATGTTTATATATGTGTATATATGTATGCATATAAATGTATCAATATGTATGTGCATTTGTGTATGTGTGTATATATGTGTGTGTATAAATATATATATATATGCATATATTTATTATTACTATATAATTATATATATAATTGCCTTTATGGTTTATGTATATCATCTTACAAGACAAATAAATTAATAGTGATGATTTAAATCAAAGTTGCTTCTGATACATGAGAATAAACTATTATCTCTAACTTGCCTCTCACACACAGACACACATTCATATAAATATATTAAATATATATACGTTAAATTTAATTTTTTGCAGTGTGTGTTAAAGCAATACAATGCAAGGGAAACTACACAAAGGAGGGGTCTGTTCCCGCTACAAGATACTTGAGGATCTTTGCTTTGGATCAAAGATTATAACGGAGTTCTATAATCTCTGCTTTGAATCACAGCGGGTGGAATACCGGAAGTCGAGTGTCGCTGTAACAAATGGCGGCCGTGACGTTCCGTTGCGTACTACACGTCAGCCCATTGAATTTCGAAGGAGTGGTCTATCTTGTCCCTCTAGGATCTTTGGTCAGCACAGGCCGCGCCCACCCCTCTGTTCCCATTGGACGCCGGCGGTGTCCGTCAGTGGTCTCAGCCAATGGCGGAGATGGACCCGTCGAGGGGGCGTGTCTCCCGCAGGTCCCGCCCCCGGACATGCGGGTCCAATCCCGCGCGCAGGCGCAGCGCGTCTCCGTTGCTCTAGAAACCAAAGATCCGCTACAGGATCTTCGCTGGAAACACAGAAACCTGGTGCAGGAGGAGGCCATTCGGCCCTTCGATCCAGCACCGCCATTCATTGTGATCATGGCTGATCGTCCCCTATCAATAACCCGTGCCTGCCCTTCTCCACATATCCCTTGACTCCACTCGCCCCTAGAGCTCTATCTAACTCTCTCTTAATCCATCCAATGACTTGGCCTCCACCTGTGGCAGCGAATTCCACTCATTCACAACTCTCTGGGTGAAAACGTTTTTTTCTCACCTCAGTCTTAAATGACCTCCCCTTTATTCCAAGACGGTATGTGGCCCCTGGTTCTCGACTGCCCGAACATTGGGAACATTTTTCCTGCATCCAGCTTGTCCAGTCCTTTTATAAGTGTATATGTTTCTATAAGAACCCCCTCATCCTTCTAAACTCCAGTGAATACAAGCCCAGTCTTTTCAATCTTTCCTCATATGACAGTCTCGTCATCACAGGGATCAATCTCGTGAACCAATGCTGCACTGCCTCAATCACAAATAAGTAAGTCAATTTTATTTATATAACATTTATATAAATCAACTCGCATTGAAACCAAAGTGCTTTACATAAAATTAATAATTAAGCTTCCGTACATCCATAGCAAAATGAAAAGAAAGAAAAATGACACAACACACCATAGAATTCAGCATGAACATCCCCCCACAACAGAATCAAAATGTTCCACTGTGGGGAATGGCATCAGAAGGTTAAGTCCTCTTCCTCTGTGAATCACCCGAGGTCGGGGCCTATTTGTGGCCTCCGCAGCCAGTCCGATGTTTTCAGGCCCTCTTGCCAGAAAGCTGGAACTCCGGCGTTGAGGGAAACACTCCTCAGCGGTTTGGAATGTCTGGAACGGCCGCTTCCTCCCTGGAGACCGCGGCTCCTGAAGTCCTCAGGCTGCGCTGGTTGGAGCTCCGACTCTGGCGATCTCGATCCCAGGCTCCGCGGAGTCTTAAATCCAGCGCCGCCCGCGGCTGGACGCCCACAGCCACAGCTCCTCGGATGTCATAGTCGGTGGTCACAGCACTCCTGAGTTTACCGCACGGCGACCCGGTAAGGCATCGGCTGCTCCAGCACTGCGCTGCCGCCGAAGCTGTAGCCCTGGCCAGTCCCGACAGGATACGCCACCCCAGTCCGATGGTAGGCCTCGAGGAAGGGGCGAAGAAGCAGCTCGGAGGCAAGCCGCCTCTCCGACCAGGTAGGGACCAGGAAATAAAGTTTCCCCCTTCCCCTCCCCCACCCACCACATAAAAGACCTCCAACTAACATTTGTTTTTTTTTAACAGGACTAAAAATAAAAATAAAAAAGGGTGAAAGGGCGGACTGCAGGCAGAGCAGCCATACACAAATGCGCCCCACTCCTGCAGTCCGCCATTCTTCAGAAGAAAGGGAGAGAGGGGGAGACAGAGAGGACAGAAGGGGGGAGATGGAGAGAGCGAGGGGAGGGAGAGAGAGAGGGAGGAGAGGGAGCGAGAGAGGGGAGAGGGAACGAGAGAGACGTCCTTCCTCAAATTAGGAGAAGGATGTCCTTCCTCAAATTAGGTGACCAAAACTGGACACAATACTCCAGATGTGGAGTACCCACTACCTGCTCCCTCGACCCTCTCCCCACTCCCCTGCTGAAGTCCTGCCTCCCCGTTCTCTGCCCCTACCTCACTAATCTCTTCAACTCCTCATTGTCCCAAGGAATTGTCCCCTCCACTTTCAAAACTGCAGCTGTTACATCAATCTTAAAGAAACCTGGTATTGATCCCTCCTCTCTCATTAATTACCGCCCAATCTCAAACCTCCCCTTTCTTTCAAAAACCCTGGAGCGTATCGTTGCATCGCAACTTCATTCCCAACCTCCTTGCGTATAACCTACTTGAACCCTTCCAATCTGGCTTTCGCCCCCTCCATAGCACAGAAACTGCTCTCCTCAAAGTCCTCAACGACCTCCTCACCTCTGCTGACACTGGTTCCCTCAACATCCTCATCCTCCTCGACCTGAGCGCAGCCTTCGATACAGTGAACCATAACATCCTGCTCACCAGACTCAAAGACCTCGGCATTGAAGGTTCTGCACTCAGCTGGCTCCGTTCCTACCTTTCCAACAGATCCCACTTCATCTCTCTCCACAAACACACCTCTGCTACAGCCACGGTCAATCAAGGCGTTCCCCAAGGCTCCGTACTCGGCCCCTTCCCCTTCATCATCTACATCTTCCCCCTTGGTCAGATACTCCGCCACTTCAACCTGGACTTCCACTGTTACGCTGATGACACCGAGATCTACCTCGGCACCAAATCCCCCCCCAAACCCCCCCCCCCCCCCATATCAACTCCTGTTTGTCAGCTATAAAAACCTGGATGCAACATAATTTCCTCAAACTCAACAGCGATAAGACAGAATTCCCCCTCATAGGCTCCAAAGCCACACTCAGCAATAATCAATAATCACTCTCACCATAGACGGCACCACTGTTCCCCCATCTGCCCAGGCCCGCAATCTTGTCGTGATCTTTGATTCCACCCTCTCCCTTGATCCTCACATCCGCCATGTCATTAAAACCTCCTTCTTTCATCTCCGCAACGTCGCCAAACTCAGGCCCTCTCTCACACCTCCCGCTGCTGAAAGACTCATCCATGCCTTCATCTCCTCCCGACTGGACTATTGCAACTCACTTCTCCTTGGCATCAGCTCCACCTACATCAACCGACTTCAACTGGTCCAGAACAAAGCCGCCCGACTCATCACCCACACCAAATCCTGGCATCACATCAATGCAGTCCTCAAACAACTTCACTGGCTTCCCATCTCCCACCGGATCACCTACAAAATCCTGATCCTCACCTACAAAACCCTCCACCATCTGTCCCCCCCCCCCCCCCCCCCCCCCCCATCTCACTGACCTCCTCTCCCCCATACCAACCCTCACGGTCTCTCAGATCCACATCAGCCGGTCTCCTCTCCATCCACAAGTCCAACCTCCGCAGTTTTGGGGACAGAGCCTTCTTCAGGGCAGCTCCCAGGCTCTGGAACTCCCTCCCCCAGCTGATCCGCAATTCCGTGTCCCTCACCATCTTCCAGTCCCGCCTCAAGACCCATCTCTTCACCTCTGCCTATCCTTAGCCCCACATCCCCCTCCCTTTTCATCTGTGCATTAATTGCCTCATATTGTGTTTTGTATTGAATTCTGTCTTTATTTTGTGTACTAGTCATGTCTCTACTATTTATTTCATTCCCCTTACATGTTTTTCCTCTAGCTGCTAAATTTTTGTAAGGTGTCCTTGAGACTCTTGAAAGGCGCCCATAAATAAAATGTATTATTATTATTATTATTATTATTAGATGTGGTCTTACCAGAGCCCTATACAACTGCAGAAGAACCTCTTTACTCCTATACTGAAACCCTATTGTTATGAAGGCTAACGTTCCATTAGCTTTCTTCATTGCGTGCTGTACTGCACGCCAAACTTCAGTGACCGGTGTACAAGGATGCCCAGGTCTTGCTGTACCTCCCCCTTACCTGACCTAACCCCATTCTGCATCTGTATCTTTGACTATAGTCACCATCACTGGTTGTCGCAAACGTATCCTACACCCACTAGGGACAATTTTTACATTCACCAAGCCAATTAACCTACAAACCTGTACGTCTTTGGAATGTGGGAGAAAACAGGAGATCTCAGGGAAACCCCACGCAGGTCACAGGGAGAACGTGCAAATTCCGTACAGAACCCGGGTCTCCAGCACTGCATTTTGTTGTAATGCAGCAACTCTACCGCTGCGCCACTGTGAATCCCCGGGGAGAGTGGCGCCGTTTGTGAACCGGGTCCCCGCTATTCAGTGAAGGGGTTCCTGCGGCTGCAGCCGCCCAGTGACGCCCCGAGCTTATGCATCACCGGGCAGAGAGAGGTCTGCCGTGGGGATGTTCATACTAGGAGCACAGAATTAGGCCAGTCGGCCCATCTAGTCTACTCCGCCATTCAATCATGGTTAGACACAAAATGCTGGAGTAACTCAGCTGGACTGGCAGCATCTCGGGAGAGAAGGAATGGGTGGCGTTTCGGGTCGAGACCCTTCTTCAGGCTGGTTAGGGATAAGGGAAACGAGAGATATAGATGATGATTTTTGTCTTAGACTCAATCATGGCTGATCTATCTCTCCCTCTCAACCCCATTCTCCTGCCTTCTCCCCATAACCCTGGCACCCATACGAATGAAGAACCTGACAATCTCCACTTTAAAAAATACCTAATGATAGCCGTCCATGGCAATGAATCTCACAGATTCGCCACCCTCCAGCTCAAGATATTCCTCATCTCCATTCTATAGGTACATCCTTTAATTCTGAAACTGTGCCCTCTGGTCCTAGACCGTCCCACTGGTGGAGACATCTTCTCCACATCCACTCTATCCAGCCCTTAAACTATTTGATGTGGTCTGGGGGGTGTAGAGAGGGTTTGGGAGGGACGGGGTGGGATATGTAGGGTGAAGAGAGGGTTCAGTAGGGGGGTAATAGGGTGTGTAGGGCGAAGAGAGGGTTCAGTAGGGGAAGATGGGGTGAGGAGGGTGAAGAGAGGGTTCAGGAGGGTGAGGCGGGTGAGGGTTCAGGAGGGGAGGATGGGGTGAGGAGAGTAGTACGGTCATGGGCAGATTCATGGGTGATTATAGGACCCATTTCAGCAACCAGCCTCCGCCATCTTGTTCCGCCATCTTGCTTCTGGCCAAGGATCGGATCTTTGCTTCCACCTCCGCTCTCGTATCTTCACTTTGGTCTTTGACTTTGACCATGCCGTCCACATCGACCAGTGTTGCCTACTGCTATGCTGTAAATTGTTCCAATCGCCAATGTAGGCGACCCGACTTATCTTTCTTCAGGTTCCCCGTTAAGGAGGAAAGGGTAATATTCAGTGTTTAAAGGGACAAATAATCACAATAAAAAGCGGAAAATATGCCTATGTTCCTTCCACAGCGTGTGGGGAGCCTGGCCCGGATCAGCACGGCCAAGACACCAGAGTGAAGTTGCGGGGAGGTTTACCATGTTTTATTATTTAATGCCCCTTGTCTAGTCTGAAAT
>NW_026576761.1:0-70945 GCF_028641065.1 Leucoraja erinaceus | reverse complement strand
GAATATAGTGCATGGAAATCTATTTAAATAAATTATTTCAGTTAGAAAAAAAGTAGTAATTTATTGGCCCAATGAAATGTTGAACATATCAATATACGATCGGCTCTGCAGTGAGAATGACAGGCGCACCTAGTGAGTACAATATCATCGTGTAGGAAAAGAATGCAGATGACCCTGGTTTAAATTACAAAGGACTAGACGCAAAAATGATGGAGGTAACTCAGCCAGGAAGGCCAGCTTCTCTGCGAAAGCAGTAGGAGCTGGGTGACGTAGGGTCACGACCTCATCAAATTTTCAACCGCCTACTCCCTGACATCAAGTCGCAGAAGTAAGGGTCTCGCACCCAAATGTCACCACATTGTCTTCTTCCAGAGATGCTGCTGTGTCCGCTGAGTTACTCAGCAGGAGTTTGTGGCAATTTTTAATTTACTCTGCAGTTCATTTCCTACTCATGATATACTCATGTTTTGAATTATGCATGATTCATTATGTTTATGATCCCCTAAATGGCACTCTACCGACAGCACATTCATGCGGTTAGTCATTGCCACAGGTGCGATGTGCAAAGGCCGTATATTTTGCCTCTCCTGGCTTTATCTGCAGCCGCCAGTTCTCACCATGGAGAAGGGCAGCAGCTAGTACTTCAGCAGATTGTTGGACCACGGCTGACCAATTAACTCCGTCCAGCTCAGAGCAAGGTCTGCAACCTCAGTTCAATCCCCTTGACCCAGATGGCAGAGACACAGCGACACCGCTAGCGACTCCTCTCTCTCCCTTCCCTCTCACAGGCCATCCTCGATTAACACGAGTAAAGCCCAAATCCTGTTCAAGACAACAGCCGCTGTTGTATCTGCCCTAGAATTTAGAAGATGTGAGGGGGGATCTTGATAGGAAACTTACAAAATTCTTAAGGGGTTGCGACAGGCTAGAATACGATACCGGGAAGATGTTCCTGATGTTGGGGGGAAGTCCACAACAAGGGGTCCCAGTTTTAAGGATAAGGGGGAAATCCTTTTAGGACCGAGATGCAGAAAAACATTTTTCAGCACAGAGAGTGGTGAATCTCTGGAGATTTTTTTTCCCTGCCACAGAGGTTAGTTGAGGGACAGTTCATTGCCTATATTTTAAGAGGTGAGTTAGATGTGGCCCTTGGTGGCTAAAGGATATGTCAGGGGGTATATGGAGAGAAGGCAGGTACGGGATACTGAGTGGATGATCACCATGATCATATTGAATGCGCGGTGCACACTTCGAAGCGGGCCGAATGGACCACTACCTAGAACAACCTAATTTCTATGTTTCGAGAGATTCTATGCGTCTATGCTAGTAGCAGAAAGCAAAAGTAGATGATATAAGGTGGGACAAAGAGCACTATTGAAGTATTGTTTTCAAAGATGAGCAGTTGCGACTTTAGCTCTTAGGGCTAACACAATCAAGGGATATGGGGGGAAAGCAGGAACGGGGTACTGATTTAGGATCATCAGCCAAGATCATATTAAATGGCGGTGATGGCTCGAAGGGCATAATGGCCTCCTCGAGTGCCCACTATTTTCTATGTTTCAATTACCCACACAGTAGGCCGTGTTGGGATGATTGGTACGACACCCCCCCCACCCCATGGAAGAAAAATTTAGACCGGGCTCACATGGATGACAGTGCTTAGATGAATATGATCCAAAACCCAGGTTAGATGGGCTAGGCGTAGAGATCGGAAGCAAGTAGTACCATCACATACTTCTTCTCCAAAGGTGAAAAGTATTGAATGATAGTCATTTATCTGCCACGGTTGATTTTTTTTTGCCCGCGACTCTCCCGCTTTCTTTCCTCTCACCTATGCAATGGCATTGTTAATTTTTGATTTCTATGCAAACTACTTGATCACGCTCTTTACATTTAATGTAAAAATCTCTAAAAGTCATCACCACACAAGAAGCAAATAGAACCCCTAGCAATAAACACTGCAGGACCTCCACTGATAAACAGCCCAGTCCACTCACTAAAAACTCATAGATTAACCATTTGCTTTTCTTCTACTGAGATTAAATGTTTGACCCTTTTGTTCTGTCTCCCTATTTGGGATCGCCCATCAGTCGGCAATGTGCAAACGTTTTCAATCCTTGCTATAAAATCATTGAGAAGTTACCATCAATGTGGGCTCCCCCCCCTCCCGCCACCCCCCCCCATCCCACCCCCACTCCACACCCTCCTCCCCCAACTCCTCACCCCCCACACACCCCCCGCCCCCCCCCCCCACCCCCCCCCTCCCCCCCCCCCCCCCCCCCCCCCCACCCCCCCCCCCCCCCCCCACCGCCCCCCCCCCCCCCCCCCCCCCCCCCCCCCCCCCCCCCCCCCCGCCCCCCCCCCCCCCCCCCCCCCCCCACCTCCCCCCCCACCCCCACTACACTTTTTTACCCTCATTGAATCAACCTGATGAATACTCGCGAATTAACTCCCCCCCCCCCTTTTTTTCCTGTTCAACAAATTCATGTTTAACTGTCTTTGATTTCAACCCGGCGTGCCCTAATTAAATGATGATTGATCTAGGAACCCTCAGAAATGTTTTCTAATATTTTTTCCAATCTTCAGAATCTGTCATTTCTTGTTCTACCACTTCATCTCTTTTTAAACAATAGTACAACCCTCAGCACCAGTACTTCATGCCGGACTAACAGCTGTAGTCAGAAAAATAATGCGAAATCATGGGCAGGGGCGGGGGGCCCCACTTTTCTTCAATTGTTCGCTTGAATTAGCCTAGCAATACCTTTTATCCGAGCCACTTGGCATCCCTATTTAATACGACCAAAAGGCCTTAATGTTTTTTTCTTTCACACTATTTTATTCCAGCAAATATTTAGACTTTTCCTTAATAAATACTTCTCTGGATACAGAAATTACTTAAGCACAAGACTATTATTTGAGAAGTAGCGTCAGTACTTCTTCGTCTGCTACACTTTATACCCTCTCTTTATACAAAAGACAATGTTTTCCCTTTACAATCCACTTGTTCTTTACGTACCTTTGGGTGTCCCATGATTTTACAGCTATTTTTTCCCTAGTCTTTGCATTACCCTATTTCCTGTACAATTCCTACTTTGCACTGATTCGATATGCCACCCTAAGCTGTTTCTACAACATTGCAGAATTAACACCCAAAATAAACTAACCCCTGCCTTTCTTGACCACAGAATATTCCAGGGATATTTCTAGATGCTAGCGCGAACTGTCCAGCCTTATTCCCACTCCACTTGCCATACAATGCATTTATGAGATGCAAAGTGAAGAACACGCTACCGAGCGCATGTGTGCATATATCGCTAGACGCATTGTGCGAGTCAGAGGGCAGACATGGCGACAGAGGACGTCTACACTAGAGGAAAATGGAAAGAAAGCAGGAGCACGTAAGAGACTGCCCAAAATTTTTCCCATTCCATTGCAGGTAGGAAATGCCAAGAAGTTGCAGGGAAAGCTGGATAGAGGGGAGCAAGCCGCGAG
Source organism: Leucoraja erinaceus (assembly GCF_028641065.1). Classification (NCBI taxonomy): domain Eukaryota; kingdom Metazoa; phylum Chordata; class Chondrichthyes; order Rajiformes; family Rajidae; genus Leucoraja; species Leucoraja erinaceus. The sequence continues at coordinate 67,453 of NW_026576761.1, read as the reverse complement.
AGACAGCGCGCGACAGCCAAGCAACGTATCACCAGCAGCCGAAGGCACGCGAAGCCTCCAGGAGGAGAAACAGATGATGCCAGACGTCGCTCTCCGCACCGGCAACATTCACTGAATCGCCGCGGCTGGGAAAGCGATAGAAACCACGTACGCGCGCGAGTTTCAAGACTAAGGCGACGGTTCTCTGGGTTTGGATGCAGTACTCGCCAATAGTGCATCAGAGAAGATTGCAAGCGGCTGCGCAGGACGGGGCGAGGGGGGCGACCAGTACCGGGAGTACGGGGTTTGGTCAGAGCGGAAGGGTTGAAGCCACTACGAGCAGCCGCGGTGTGGCCTATGCTTGGGGCATTTTTATTCTGCAGGGTTTACCGATACAGCATGGGACCAGTGCTTCTGTAAGCCCCCAGGACTGTCTGGGGGCCCAGCGGACTTAGAACGAGCAGCTGGGAGAGGCCAGTGCTGGGGGGGCATTGGTGCTCGTTTTTTAACGGCCTGCAGAACGACCGCGAGGGGACCAGTGCTGTAAGCACCAGTGTCGGTCCCAGCGGCTAGAACGAGCAGCCTGGATTGAGCGGCCAGTGCTGGGGGGGCATTGGTGCTGGGGAAAAAACGGATGCAGAAGACCGCGAGGGACCAGTGCTGTAAGCACCACTGTCGGTCCCAGTGGCGAGAGCTAGCAGCCAGGAGCGGCCAGTGGCTGAGGGGATATTGTGCGGTTTTGACCGGCTGACAGAACAACCACGAGGGACCAGTGTGGTGAGCACCGGGGGCGGTTCCAGTGGTTGAATTAACAGGTTGTTGCACTGCATTCTGAAATTTCTAGGGAATGGACAGAGTAACGCGAAGGAGGCTGCGGAGAAGGTGCAGCAAGTAAGTCAGGAGGCACAGGAGTCTCGGATGGAGAGCTGTGCCTGACTTATTCCCGCGCGGGGAAAAATTAACTTCTTGGCCGGGCAGAAGGCAAAAAGAAAACTACGTTACTGTGAAAGTGATGGGGATTTGGAGCAGTCACTGGATAAAACTTACCAGTACCGGAGCAGGGAGCTCGAAAGCCGGTACGAGTTGGCTGCAGGATGATCAGCCGCCAGCAGGTGCCCGTGAGTACTGGGACCGCAAGGAGCGGCATAGTTATATCGGGCGGCCAAAAGCGACCAGTGCCCGTAGGCATGGGGATCAGCTGCGGGAAATACCGCGTGCAACTAGTGCCCGAGAGCACCAAGGTCGGCAGGAGCGGTCCGATATATTAAAGCACCCGCGATCGACTAGTGCCCGAGAGCATGTAAGTCGGCTGGAGCGGTTGCTGGAGGAAATTCTCCACAGTGGCAGGCTCCGGGATATGGAGGTTAGCCACAGTGGGCAAAAAATATAAGTCCCACAGCAGTTTCCCATAAGGGCTGCATGAAATATCAGACGCCTCTGAGGAGGGTATTGAAGGTCTGACTGGGTCAGAATCTGAGAGGTGATGGAGCCACCTTCCCCTATTGAAGGGGAGAAAAACAAGTTGCTGGACATGGTGGGCCAGTACTTTCCAACAAGTACAAACTGGGAAGGATCTCGAGGCCAGGATGGCTGCCAGTGTTAATAAAGACATCACTGTGAAAGTGATGTGGAGAAACAGCCTCCGGATAACACTTACCGATACCGGAGTGAGGATGAGCAGCTGCAAGATATAGCGCAGCCAGCAGCGGCCACTTTTGTGGAGCTGGGAAACCGGTACGAGTGGCTGCAGCAGGTTCGGCCGTCAGCGACAGGTGCCGGGGAGTACCGGGACTACGAGCAACGGCACGACCAGTGCCTGTAGGCATGGGGACCGGCTGCGGCAAAACCGTGGCACGAAGGTCGGCAGGAGCGGTTGGATAAATTTAAACACCCGCGATCGACTTGTGCCCGAGAGCACGTAAGTCGGCTGGAGCGGTTGTTGGAGGAACTTCTCCAGAGTGACAGGCTCCAGGATATCCATGATAGCCACAGAGGCAAAGGTGTAAGTCCCTCAGCAGATTACCATAAAGGGCTGCTTGACATTTCATCCTCCTCAGAAGAGGGTGTTGAAGGGCTGCTTGTGTTAGATTCTGAACTAGAGATGGAGCCACATTCACATATGGAGGACGAGAAAACCAAGTTGCTGGACATGTTGGGTAATACTTTAAGCAAGAACAGGCTGGCAAAGATCTAGAGGCCAGGATGGCTGCCAGCATTGGCTACATGTCTGCACATCACCTGCAAGCAAATACCTTTGCTGAGGTGTTGGCAAAACATTTACCTCCAGGAAATTGTGGGGCTCTGAATGTGGCCAGTGTTAACCAAAGTATTTGCAGACACGTTGGTCAGGTATCAGGAGTCAGGATAAAAAATTCAAAACGCTCAGAAAGGTCTCTCGGCGGGCATAACAGCCTGGGCCCGTACGCTAGAGAACATAGACATGACGAATGACCATAAAGATGCTTTAGCGTTTTTTCCAACGTTCAATTTGAACTTAATAATATTAGGAAGGGGGCTATTCAGCCAGCTCTGGATCCAGTTTGCAATCCTGTGCAAGCAAAAGCTATAAAACCCCAAACCCTGTTGTTTGTGGGGGACCTGTCGACACAGGTCAAAGATTTGAAGTGAGAGGCCAAGACTTTGGGGGCCCTATCAGAGCGGCCAATAGGATATCTTGGCAAACGATATCAACCTTGTGGGCCTCCTAATAAAGATAGTACTTATTCTTATAGTACGAGAAATTGGAGAGAGGCCAGAGGTAACCAGCAGCAGCGTCCTTTTTTAGGGGTTGGCCCGGGACGCCCACTGTGGAAGATGCGCAAGCATCCACTTCAACATCTACCCTACCCTCAACCTCACGGCCCTCCGCAACCACGTTTGAAACCAAGAAACTAACTAAATTTCCACCGATAACCATGGAGGTAGGTGGGTCTGTGCCTCCAGAATTAATAAGGAGCACGGAAGTTGGAGGGAGGTTGTAATTTCATTTGGAAGCATGGTGTAATATAACTATGGAGAGATATATCCTTAGCAGTATTAAGGAATATCTGATAGAGTTATACTCATACGAAACCCTCCAGTACAACATACTATACATACTATACATACTTACCAAATTAGAACGAGCTAAAGCTCACATAGAACCACAAAGGTTGTTCACTATAAGAATAATTGAAATGACCAAACATGAACAACAGGAATTTGTCTAAAACATATTTATTAGACATAAGAGACATGGGGGTTTGCCGTATTATTATTGATTTATCAACGTTTAACAATTTTGTGCAATATGTTCATTTTAAAATGGATATTTTTAGCACTGCTACAGAGTTAGTTTAGCGGGCTACTGTATGGCAAGTATTGATCTTCAGGATGCTTACTATACGGTACCCATCAGAGGTGAACACAGGCGGGTTTTGAAATTTAACGGATGGGATAGCCTTGGCAATATAAGGCGCTACCAACAGGCTAACATCAGCTCTTACATTATTTACAAAAATTCTTAAATCAGCCTTGGCATTGCTTAGACAGCAAAATCTAACTGAAAAGTATCATTTATCTCTGAAAGCAACGCCTTTATGGCTATACTTTCAGTTGGCACGAGAGTTATATATTAATACATCATCAGTGAACTGAGTTAAGGACCTGTCCTACTGATGTTACTTTCAGCAACTGTCTTCGACCTTCAAACTTGAGGGCACTCACTTGAAAAACCTTGAGCTGGATCGACTGTCAACGATGGAATAGTGCTAGAAGTGCATTGTTGAGTTACTTATGGCAAGGCACAGAAAGACAGGCTGTGGGCGCACACCCTCTAGTAGTAAAACTGTTACGAGGCATCTTTAACACCACCCACAAAGGTCTAGATACAGCCAAATCTGGGATGTGAGTGTGGTTCTAACCATGCTAGGGATTGGTTGCGGGCTACAGCTTTAACTCTGAACAAACTCACTATAACAATGGTAATGCTAATGGCGCTGGTCACAGCGCAAAGAGTCCAGTCATTTCAGAAATTAAGATTGGATAGCTTGACTGTGGCGACAGGAAGTTTGATATTTGGGATCCAGGACCTTATTAAGCAAAATAGACCAGGATCAGCGGGTCAGGTCATAAAAGTCATAGCCTATCAGCAGGACAAACGCCTCTGTGTAGTGAAACACATTGTGTTATATATTGACAGAACAAAGGCTATCAGAGGCAATGAAAAGGCTCTTTTGATTAGCCATAAGAAGCCGTACCATAGAGTCTCGACTCAGACCATTTCGCGGTGGCTGAGATATGGCTTAATAAAGGCGGGAGTGGACACTATGTATTCAAATCTCACTCCACTACGGCTGCAGCTACTTCGGCAGCCAATCGCCTCAAGGTATCGATGGACCAAATCCTCAGGATTGCAGGATGGTCATCAGAGAGAAAACGTTTCAGAGATTTTACAACAAACAAGTTAGGAATGAAGAAACGTTTTTCGCAGGGAAAATTTTAAGTTCTATATAAATTATACCTGAAGCTTACAAGGTTTATGATTTGATTTAATAATATTATTTATCATTTACGTTTAAAAATTGGTATGAATGTATTTCTTGAATATCAGTAACAATTTCTCCCAAACTACCAAGGCAGTTGTGAAGCATGGACTCGCTCCACGGCATGAGGTCACAGAGCTTTGAAATCTTCACGAAGTCACTCATGTGACTCCGAAGTAAAATAGTAAGATTAAACGAGAACTTACCAGTTTGAAGTTTGATCTTTATTTTATGAGGAGGAACGTTGAGGGAATACGTGCCCTCCACTCCCACCCTCATATGGTCATATCTGAAACTGGTATCTCTTTAATAATCTTACTATCTTAGGTCATTATAGTGTATCTGTGACCTCACACCGCTGCTTTGAAGGATGACACGCATGCGCCGTAGCGGGGATCTTCACGTATTCCCTCAACGTTCCTCCTCATAAAATAAAGATCAAACTTCAAACTGGTAAGTTCTCGTTTAATCTTACTATTCTACAATGATCATTCTTCAAGTAGTTTCAGTTTCAGTTTAGTTTATTGTCACATGTACCGAGGTACAGTGAAAAGCTTTTGTTGCATGCTATCCAGTCCGCAGAACGATAATACATGATTACAATCAAACCATTTACAGCGGTTAGATACAAGATAAGGGAATAATGTTTAGTGCAAGGTAAAGCCGGCAAAGTTCGATCTAGGATAGTCCGAGGGTCACCAAAGAGGTAGATGGTAGTTCAGCAACAATTTCGCTTCTGCAGAATGACATCCTAGCTTTGCAAGGAAATTAGCCTTTCTCAAATTTCATTCTTGGTCCACATTTAATTTGATATAATGAAGCAAAATTGAATTGGCTTGTGTCATAGATACCGAAATGGCTTTCCCATTGACAGCCTTCCATCTGTTCAGCCTTATTACTTAACCAGCTCCTCTTTTTATGAATTCATGCTAAAAAAAACGCTCCTGAATTCATCAGCCTGATTAACTATAAGAGTGTTGTAGCTGTTGAAATCACTTTCCTATTGTATATGCATTTCTCTGAAGTGTGCCTTTATATTTGCTCTCCTGGAATCTTCTGATTAATTGTGGGTCTTTAAAACACTTTGAGCTGTTCGGTTGCACATTCGTTGAACTTTCTTTCACTTCATCCCTCTACACAGCTGTAACCCCAGATATATTCTGCTTTGAGTTAATATGCTGTTCTATCGATGTACTTGAGACCTAAATGGAGCCTTTTGACTGCACAAGTAAATAGGGCAAAAGTAATAGAAGTTTACTTACAAGAATTTGAAATGTTGTTTTTCCTACGGCTTAGGTCAGGGCAGTATATAGTCAAAATATTTATCTAACATAATGCATGAGCTCCATAATCATTGTAGAATGGTCAACAGTGCACACATATTATTTAACTATTTCCATGTTCTTCATGTAACACAAGCTGGCTGAGTTTACATGTGAATGTGACTTTAAACTAACTCAGCATATTTGGTTACTCCAAAACCTTGTTTCTAAATTTTCCAGGGTTGGCAAGGATCTTTCCCAATGTTAGGAAGGTGCTCTCATGCCAAAAATGTGGAAGCAACTTGCTAACGAGTGTGCGGGGAGTGAGGAAACAAATCTAAAATGACAGAAATAAAACAGAAAATGCTTGGAGTACTCAATAGGTTAGGTCATGTAGTGGGAAGCAGAGTGAACAGTTCCATGAGATATGGGAAAAGTTCAGCATAAAACAAGTTCACCACAGGAGCAGCCTGACCAGTGAATCATTTCCATCTTTTTTTCAGGTTTTATTTCATACCTCCAGTGCCTGCAGAAGTTTTCTTGTGTTTTAAGGAGCCACAGGTAGTCTGGAGTCACAAACATAAGCTGTTTGATGTTTCTAATGGCTGCCGCATGGTACCCTTTATGATGGGATCCTGGTGCTTCTGAATGGATTACATGATGCAGAATAACCATATTTTATTTAAGTTTAGAAATACAGCGTGGAAGGAAGCCTCTCAGCCCACCGGGTCCGCACCGACCAGCAATCCGCGTACATTAACACTATCCTACACATACTAGGAACAATTTTACATTTATACATTTATACTAAATAACCTACAAACCTGTACGTCTTTGGAGTGTGGGAGGAAAATAAAGATCTTGGAGAAAACCCATGCAGGTCACGGGGTGAACGTGCAAACTCCATACAGACAGCACCCATAGTCAGGATCAAACCCAGGTCTCTGTCGCTGTAAGGCAATATCTCTACCGCCCGAGCCACCCTCAAACTAATGGCTAGACTATCAGTAAATAATGCAGTAGGTAGCAATCATGTAAAAAATGTCTGGACATATTGAGATGCATGAAGGTAGATATAGGGGCTGTCCCACATTGGGCAAGCTCATTGGCGTGTTTAGAAGAGTTTGAAAAAATGACATTTAGAAGACCTCCCTCGACTATTTAGAAGACCTCCCTCGACTATGTTGAAGACCAGCTACGACTATGCTGAAGACCAGCTTCGACTAGCTATGACTAACTTCGGGAAAATTGGACACAGAATAGTGGAGAGTGAAGATGACCTCCTTCGATCTCCTTCGACCTCCCTTCGACTATGGTGAAGACTATCTACAACTACCTTCGACTACCATCGATTACCTATGACTAACATGTCGACCTACTACGACCTACTACACAACTAAACCTACGAGTAAAAAAAGTATAGATGTGTTCCATGGCGACCTTTTTTACTCGCGGGCATTTTTTAACCTATTGAAAAAACGCGGAGACCACTCTCGAGCATGAAGGAGAGTTATGAAGACCTCCTACGACCTCGTGTTGAACATGCTGCGAGTATGAGTCGAGGGCCATCTCGCCAGAACTCGTGGATTAGGTCACCCAAGTGGGACAGGCCCTTTAATCTCCTGAATCTGATCATATATATCCAAAGACACTTGAAAGCAATAGAAGAAATTCCACAAGCTGAGATATATGAATCATCTTTAAATATGAATGAGATGCCAGAGGGTGGCTTATTTTTAAGAAAGGTGCAAGGAAAAACCTGAGAAATATAGACCAGTGACTCAAACATCTGTGGAGGAAAAGTTACTGTAGAGGATGCTGAGAGATAAGATATACATGCATTTGGAAAAGACAAGAGTTGATTAGGGATAGGCAGCAAGAATTTGTATGTTGAGACCATGTCTCAACCAATTTGATTTAGTTTTTTGAAGAAGTAACCATGAAGATTGACATGAGTGGTGGGTGGCAGATAGATGGAACGAGTTGCCAGAGGAAGTATTTGACGCAGATACTAGAATATTTAAAAGATATTTGGATAGTGCCAGAGTAAAGGGCCTGTCTCCCTGTACAAGCTAATTCAAGAGTTCTCCCGAGTTTCCCCTGATTCGAACTCGGAGAAATACAGTAACAGCCGCTCGTAGGTACTCGGGGCTCTTGTTGACATTTTTCAACATGTTGAAAAATCTTCACGAGTCTTCAAGAGCTTACCGCGTTTCCCAAGTACCTGCCGTTAACGTTAAGAGCCGCTGAGAGACGTCCCGAGCTCCGACGTACCCGCTACCTACATTCTACGTGCTTACCATGAGTTTGATTTTTTTTTAAACTCGGGAGAGCTCTTGAATTACCTCGTATAGTGGGACCGACCCTTAACTCAGCTGGTCGGGTTGCTTCTGTGGAGGGAAAGGACCCTCCACAAGGTTTGGGTTAGGACACTTCGTTCCCTCCACAGATCCTGCCAGACCCACAGAGTTACTCCAGCACTTTGTGCTTTGCTCAAGATTACCAGCTGCCTTGTGTTCCCACAGAGTAATGTTGCTCTGGCTGGATTTGATTCCGGATCATAGGATCTACTCAAGGAAAGCTGGGAATTACAAAGTTTAAAGGAGATATGCAGGGCAAGTTTTTAACACCGAGGGTGGTGAGCGCCTGGAATGCTCTGCTGGGGACGATGGTCGAAGCAGATGCATTAGTGGCAATTAAAATACTTTGGGATAGGCATCTGGATCTGTAGGGAATGGAGGGATATGGGTTATGTGCAGGTAGTTAAGTGATGGTCTTGGCATCATGTTCGGCACAGACATTATGGGCCGAAGGGCCTGTTCTTGTGCTGTAATATTGTATATTCTATAATCCAATTCGGGAACGATGCCTGCATAGATTGTGAACATTTACAGAACAAAGTGACATATCAAAGAAACAAATAGACACACATCCTGACCATTATAAATTTAACATTCAAAAATAAAGCATTGCACTTTATAATAAGTATTCAGTGCAGAGCACTTGGCTTGTCGCCTGTAGCAGGGGCATGATTTAAATCTCACCTGGGAGACTGGCGGTGGAAGGTTATTATTAGAAATGTATCTTATATCTGTTTTCCAACATGTTCTAGTCAGGATGTCTTGAGGCTGTGTGCTGGGCCCACGCCTGTTACTTCAGCACAGCAACAACCTTCAATATGTGCTGGAACTTACATGAGTGCTGATGGCACTTACTTGACGTACCAAGCATACTTGCTAATATTGCAGAATACTCTCAGCATGACTTTTACACAGCCTGTTACTTCCTCTCACTGCACACATCAAAAAAAGTTTGTGGGCACAGTATGTACCCTTTCAGGACATCAGAGGTTAATTAATGCTATAAACGTGATCACAGAGCAATGTCGGTTAAATGGGCAGTGTATATACCATACCTCCAAGCTATCATCAACTCTGTTTAGTAATGCACGCAGGCTTGCAGATGTTGAGCAGATAATAACATCTGAAGCAGAATCTAACAGAAACTCTCAACGGATTAAATAGCACACAAGGAGTGAGAAGTTAAGTCAGCATTTCGGGTCAACGACCCTTTGGATGTGGAGAGTAGCGGTTGTTTGGGTATTGCACAAGCTTACACAGAGGTGAGCTGAACTCACCACGTTACACGGGGGTGAATTCGCCGAGAGATGTTAGGTCTAAATCTTGATGTCAGAGTGGTGGGAGTATAGGGATTCCAATTGCCAACGAGAAACGGCTGGCATTGGTATGAGGAGAAGGGGAAACATGGAGGCTTCACAGGCAGCAGTGGGCAATAGGTATGGCATCAGTGGTGCCATGACACTGCAGGTAGGGAAGCAACAAGTTGTCATTTTAATCACTCTGCCATCTCTTCAGTGCTTTTCCATGTTAGGCAGCAGCATTGTTCAGCAGTGTGGGAGGAGTGGATCAGATGTACTCATACTCATAACTCATTGGAGCTGAATTAGGCCATTCAGCCCATCATATCTACTCCGCCATTCAATTGTGGCAGATGACTCTTTCTGCAAGCTCGCCTGCTCTTTGTACTGACTGCAAACACTGGTGCACAGGACATACCTAGAACTTTCACCTCCACGTTTAACAATGGGCATTACCAAGGCATCGGTAGTAATGTCAAAATCTTTTCAGCTTATTAGAATCCTCGGGAATGATGGTAGAATTCAACAGCAGCCCAAAATACTTGCACAGTGAATCCGCGACACATTGCATGCAACCAAATGGGAACATGAATCAGGCACTGGGTGAAAGAATGGGCCATTGGCTCGTATCAGGGAGTTTTGCACAATTTGTAAAGGCCGATTTCACCCCCTTGAATCGAGCACTTTTTTGTGGGATGTAACACTTCAAAGGCATCACCTCTCAAAGATCATCATACTTCAAAGTATCCATCCTAAAAACATCCACAGGGCGAAAGGCTGTGATTGATTCGAGTGTCATGCTTCTCAATTTCTGTCTATTTTGCCATGGAAGGATTATAGAATTATATATATTAAAATGCGGCTCTTAAGTTAAACGTGGCTCACAGGGGATTAAGATTCCTCAAACAGCTTGAGGCTGGGTAGAGAAGTATATCCAATCTTGGATAACTTTGAGGAAGATTGTTTCTCATACACTATTTCAGCATGAAACACTGGTTGCTCTTTTAATATTTTTCACGTGATCTACCTGCATCAATTGGTCTAATACACTTAGGGAAGAGCACACAGACTTTACTGAGGACTTGTTTGCCTGCATGATGCCTGCAAAATATCACGTCTCTCCGGCACCGTCGTTTTAAAATGAGACTCAGCACGTCACCAAAGACTGCAATAAACTTCTACAAATTGACTGTGAATTGACTGGTTGCATCCTGGCCTATTATGGCAATTCCAATACACAGGAACACAACTGACTGCAGACGGTGGTTTGTCCATCATGGGCACAGCCCTCCCCACCATTGGAAGCATCTACATGAGGCACAGCCTCAAGAAGGTATGATCACGGGATCCCTACCATCCAGCTAAGGTCTTCATCTCGCTGCTAATGACACATAGGTGGTACAGAACCCTGTAGTCCCACACCACCAGGCTCAGGATCAGCCACTTTACAGCAACCATCAGATTCTTGAACTGACCCGCACAATCCTAATCTACCTGAAGGTGGACATAAAATACTGCAGTAACTCAGCGGGTCAGGCAGCATCTCTAGAGAGAAGGAATGGGTGACGTTTCGGGTTGAGACATTGCATAAAGATGACAGTGACAGATAGGGTGTAAAAATATACTTAGAATGAGGGATGAGTGCACATCAGAAAAATTGTGCTGAAGAAAAATTGAAAAGATTGGAAGATAGACACTAAGTGACAATAGACAATAAACAATAGACAATAGGTGCAGGAGTAAGCCATTTGGCCCTTTGAGCCAGCACCGCCATTCATGGCTGATCATTCCCAATCAGGACCCCGTTCCTGCCATCTCCCCATATTCCCTGACTCCATTATTTTTAAGAGCCCTATCTAGCTCTCTCTTGAAAGCATCCAGAGAACCTGCCTCCACCGCCCTGTGAGGCAGAGAATTCCACAAACTCACCACTCTCTGTGAGAAAAAGTGTTTCCTCGTCTCCGTTCTAAATGGCTTACTCCTTATTCTTAAACTGTGGCCCCTGGTTCTGGACTCCCCCAAACATCGAGAACATGTTTCCTGCCTCTAGCGTGTCCAAGCCCTTAACAATCTCATGTCTCAATGAGATTCCCTCTCATCCTTATAAACTTCAGAGTGTACAAGCCCAGCTGCTCCATTCTCTCAGCATATGACAGTCCCGCCATCCCAGGAATTAACCTTGTAAACCTACGCTGCGCTCCCTCAGTAGCAAGAATGTCCTTCCTCAAATTAGGGGACCAAGACTGCACACCATACTCCAGGTGTGGTCTCACTAGTGCTCTGTACAACTGCAGAAGGACCTCTTTGCTCCTATATTCAATTCCTCTTGTTATAAAGGCCAACATGCCATTCGCTTTCTTCACTGCCTGCTGTTACCTGCAGGCTTACTTTCATAGACTGATGTACAAGGACCCCAAGATCCCATTGTACTTCTCATTTTCCTAACTTGACACCATTTAGATAGTAATCTGCCTTCCTGTTTTTGCTACCAAAGTGGATAACCTCACATTTATCCGCATTAAACTTCATCTGCCATGCACCTGCCCACTCCCCCAACCTGTCCAAGTCGCCCTGCATTCTCATAGCATCCTCCTCACAGTTCACACTGTCACCCAGCTTTGTGTCATCTGCAAATTTGTTAATGTTACTTTGAATCCCTTCATCCAAATCATTGATGTATATTGTAAATAGCTGCGGTCCCAGCACCGAGCCTTGCGGTACTCCACTAGTCACTGCCTGCCATTCTGAAAGGGACCAGTTAATCCCTACTCTTTGTTTCCTGTCTGCCAACCACTTCTCTATCAATGTCAGCACTCTACCCCCAATACCATGTGCTCTAATTTTGCCCACTAATCTCCTATGTGCGACCTTATCAAATGCTTTCTGAAAGTCCAGGTACACTACATCCACTGGCTCTCCCTTGTCCATTTTCCTAGTTACATCTTCAAAAAATTCCAGAAGATTAGTCAAGCAGATTTCCCCTTCGGAAATCCATGATGACTCGGACTGATCCTGTTACTGCTATCCAAATGTGCGGCTATCTCATCTTTTATAATTGACTCCAGCATCTTCCCCACCACCGTGGTCAGGCTAACTGGTCTATAATTCCCCGTTTTCTCTCTCCCGCCTTTCTTAAAAAGTGGAAGAGAGTGCTGGAATAACCCAGCGAGTCAGGCAGCATCTCTGGAGAAAAAAGGATGGGTCACGTTTCATCGGAACCTTTCTTCAAAGGAATGGAGAAAGGATGAAGTTGGGATGTTTTCGAGACTTAGGTGTGTCTGTTCACTTCTGCTGTTCTGGGCTTTGGTCATCTACTATGTTACAGTATATCTGGAAATGGGAGGAAATGGAACATGTGGTGCACAAAGATCACTGCTGCTACCACCATTGTTCACAATGTACCTTGTCAATTTAGACTCAATTACACATATTCAAAATGTATCTCTGATCCCAAAATGAAGCCAACACTGAGGAAGAGTACAACAAATCATTAGAACATGTTAATAATATTGCAGAATCAAAATAATTGATATATTAATTAGACCATGCATATGTGGGAGGTATAACGGGTTAATGGGGAAAACAGGAAGTCACAAATATAGTAAGATTACAAATAAGTATCCAAGATCTGATTATCCAATTGACTAGTATCCAAGATCTGCTTATGAGTTCAAATCCCACCATCATATTTGGGAAAACTCCAGCAGAAGTTAATATTGGAAAGGTTTTGGAATAATTTGGAATAATGAAACATGAGTAATTTAATAGTCAGGGATTATCATGTGTAAGTGATAATAAGGCAAGTCAAGTCGCGTTAAGTTTATTGTCATATGTTTACATTTACATTTGTTATTAAATAAAAATATACTTTCATTTCGGTGACCAGGAAATAGTAGATTGTCATAAAATGCATATCTGGTTTACTAATGATCTTTTTGAGCAGCAAATCTGCCATCTCTACGTGGTCGGGCCTCCATTCCTGATTCCAGACCCACAGCCGTGTCACTGACTCAATACTCTTTTAGACTTGGAAACCTCCCAGTTTGAAGGGCAATTAAGACTAGCAAATAAACACTAGCCTTGCCAATGGCATGCACATTCCATGAATAAATACATTAAAAAAGTACATATAATATCAGAGCTAAAACAGAGCAGAGGAAGAAAGAACACGTGCAATGTAAATTCACAGATCTTTAAAAGCAGCTGTGCAGGTAAAACGGCAACAATTGAGAGAAAACAAAGTTTAGGATAGAAGGTTGAACAAGTTAGGGCTTTATTCTTTGGAGCGCAGAAGGTTAAGGGGGGACTTGATAGAGGTTTTTAAAATGATGAGAGGGATAGACGTGGATAGAGTTGACGTGGACAAGCTTTTCCCACTGAGAATAGGGAAGATTCAAACAAGGGGACATGACTTGAGAATTAAGAGACTGAAGTTTAGGGGTAACATGAGGGGGAACTTCTTTACTCAGAGAGTGGTGGCTGTGTGGAATGAGCTTCCAGTGAAGGTGGTGGAGGCAGGTTCATTTTTATCATTTAAAAATAAATTGGATAGTTATATGGACGGGAAGGGAATGGAGGGTTATGGTCTGAGCGCAGGAATATGGGACTAGGGGAGATTATGTGTCCGGCACGGACTAGAAGGGTCGAGATGGCCCGTTTCCATGCTGTAATTGTTATATGGTTATATGGTTAATTGAAAAGCCTGGAAGTTATGCTAATTTGCATTAAACATTGGCTTATAAAAATGTTGTGGATAATTCTGGTTGCGATAATATTAAAAGATTGGGAGCCTACCCGAAACAAGTTGGTGCTCGAAAAATGCATTATTTAGGTAAGAATAAACAGACTGAACTCATTTCTCTTGAAAAGAGAAGGTTGTGGGGATGATCCATTAAAAAAACCATGCTTTTGATCTTTGGTTCTAAAGTTAAACTCATGGTTATTGTCTGATTATGTTCGCGGGGAATTTTGGGATGGTTGGTTATATTGAATGTGCTGTTTGAACATGATAGGTCTGTGGCAGAGCTTGTATTGTATTGTATTGTAATTAATTTATTAGCCAAGTATGTAAAAACATACAAAGAAATTGATTTGCGTTCCAAAAAAGCAACAAGACAAGCAACTACATAAAAATTAACATAAACATCCACCACAGCGCACTGTGATGGAAGGCAATAATGTATTATCTTCTTCCCTCCTTTTCTCCCACGCTCGGGGCAGTCGACCCACCGCAACAGGCGATCGAAGCTCCCGCGATCAGGACGGTGGAAGCTCCTGCGGTTGGAGCTCCCGAAGTTGATCCCTAACCAAGGGACCACGAGCTCCACGATATTAGGTCCGCAGGCCCTCGATGTTGGAGCTCCCAAAGTCGATCCCAGCAAAGGGACCATCAGCTCCACGATGTTAGGCCGCAGCGCGGAAGGAGTTACAATACGGAAAAAGTTGCATCTCCGTCGAGGAAAGAGATACACTAAAACATACATTTAACAACACACTAAAAACAAAAGAAGAAAAGGACAAGACAGACTGTTGGTGAGGTTGCCATCTTACGGTTGTTTTATTTCCAGATTTTCTTTCTATTTTATCTGACATGTTCCCTTTTCATTGTAATAAATCTGTTGTTTTTTTGTTATCAGGACGAAACCTTTAATTGATCAACTTTTGTTTTACAGGATGGCGCTGGGCAGATATTTGGCATGTCACTGAGTACTCCAACAAACCTCCACAGATGTACTGTTGAAAGTATCCTCATGGGTTGTACCAAGGCCGGCTTTGGAAATTCCAATGAACAAGATGGCAAGAGGCCATACAGAATGATGAAATCAGCTTGGTTCATCAAGGCCACAGCCTACCATATCATCGAAATCCACTACATGGATAGGACAGGTTTGGAGGAATATTTACCAAGTGCAGGCAGGTGGGACTAGTGTAGCTGGGACATGTTGACTGTTGTGGGCCTGTTTCCACATTGTATCATTCTCTATGACTCATTGCTGCAAGAAGATGACATCTCGCATCAAGAATCCTCATCATCCAAGCCACGTCCTCAACCCACTCATACAATTCGGCAAGAGTTAGAAAAGCTTGTGTCCTACATGCACCGTTCAAAATCAGCTACGAGCATCAGGCTCTTGCACCGACATTCACAACTATTTTGTACAAACATGGGCTTATTGCCAATTGTGTTTTCCCACTAAAGTCTTGATTTGCACAGTTTTTCTTTCACCTAACCAATACCTCGTGATGCTCAGATATGGTAGTCCTGGCAAGCTCATACACTAAACGTTATACCCTTTATTCTGTATCCGTACACTGTGAACAGCTTGATTGTAATCATGTATAGTCTTTTCACTGACTGGATAGCATGCAACAAAAACGCTTTTCACTGTACCTCTGTACACGTAGCAATAATGAACTAAACTAAACTAAACTATCTCGTACAATTTATGTGTAGAAGGAACTGCAGATGTTGGTTTAAACTGAAGATAGACACAATTTATGTAACTTTATGTTTTGTGTGTCTTTAAGTTTTGTGTATCTTTCGAGTTTATGTCCCTACGACGCTACGGAAATAAGTTTTTTTTGTGCCTGTACCTCACCGTACCTGTACGTACAACGATAAACTCAAGGTAACTTGACTTGCCTTGATTTTTGATTAAGATTATCACTTTAACATGATAATCTCTGACTATAAATTATGCATGTTTCATGATTCCAAATTATTCCGAAACATTTCCAATTTTGAATTCTGCTGGGGTATTCCCAAACATCTGCCTTAACTGAAGATTTGCAGAAACCTCAGTGAAATATCTTCAATAACATTTACACAGTTCCCTCGAGGATACCACAGCTTTACCCAAATGTTGAAGCAGATAAACAAGAAACCCTTCTGTCAAATAAATTCAATCCCCTACTTTTGAAATATTTTATATAAAATTGGACAATACTTCTTACGAGCACAAAGGTAAGGTAATTAGAAACTTGTCTATCAATGGTCTATTTAAGATTAATTTGCAAGTTGGTGCTTCTGTTCTCCGTTTGGGTTTGAATTACACGCACTGTTCAAGTTGCAATCAGTATCACCTCATATCTAAGTGTCAAACTTCTGAAAATCAAGTTACCTCACTCTTCACTGGAAAACATGCTCGAGGTTACACAGAATCTTGATATCTCAATTAATGCACAGGAATTCGTCTCTTCTTTGTGGTGTAATAAAATGATTTGGATGAACATATATGTGGGCTGGTTAGTACGTTTGCTGAAATTGGTGCAGTTGCAAACAGTGAAGAAGGCTGACAAAGCAGTATATAGATCTGTTACAGATATGGGCAGAGAGTGGCAGATAAAGTTTCATTCAGTCAAGTTAGAGGTGTTTCACTTTGGGAGGTCAAATGTAAAGATCTGCAACGGCCGTGAGCCCCAGACTGAGTTTGACGATCGTTTGCCTGCTTCTGCTGCTGTTGGAGGTGAGACATTGCATTGCGCGAGGGTCTTGGGCCTGTCCCACTTTGGCCGTCAGTTACGCGACAGGCCGGTGGTGTGCGAAGATTTCGTGCAGGACGAAGCCCACACTCCTCCACGCCACTACCCACTCCTCCACACCACTCCATTAGCCCGTCCCCGCGCTACCCACACGCTACCCACATGCTACCCACACGCTAGCAGGTCGCGTAAATGGCGCACAAAAGACAGCCAAGGGGGATAGGCCCTTAAATATGCTGTTAGTGGCAGGATACTTAAACGTAATGTGTGCTGAGGGATCTTGTGGTCCAAGTCCATAGTTCCCTGAAAGTAGCACCACAAATAGATAGGGGACAAAATAAGGCATATGGTAAATTTGCCTTCTTCAGTTGGGGTACTGAGTATAGCAGTCAGTAAACCAAGTTACAGCTTCATATAAAATTGGTTAGTCTCCAGTTGGAGCATTGCATGGAATTCTAGTCATCCCATTACAGGAAGGATATGAAGGCTTTGGAGAGGGTACAGAAGTGGTTTGCTAGAATGCTGCCTGGGTTAGATGGAATTAGCTGTCAGGAGAGATTGCACAAACCTGAGTTATTGTCTCTGGAGCGTTGGAGGCTGTGGAGCGACCTGATTGAAGGTAATAAAATTATGAGAGGCATAAAGAGAGTAAAAGTCTAAATCTTTTTCCCAGGGTGAAAATAACTAATGTTTGATGACATGGCTGTAAGGATAGAGGGGCAAGGTTTAAAGGAGATGTTCATGGCAGGTATTTGTCTTCACAGAGGGTGGTAGATGTCTGGTAGCAGGAGTGGAAGTGGAAACAGATACATTTGTGATTTTCAGAGGCTTTTAGATAGGCACACAGGTATGCAGGCGATGATGGGATATGGATCACATGCAGACTACAGTTTAGTTTATTTGGCATCATATTTGGCACAATCATTGTGAGTCAATGTGAGTTTGCTTTTTGCTGAAGACTCCATCATCTGCAGCATCTTGTGTCTCCTACTACCTCTTGCTCAATTTCCCAGTTAAGTTGTTTTCTAAAGAAAATATCCCTGATGCAACTTGATCTAGGAATCAGAATTGAAGTACTGAAATCTGCATGAAGTCCTTCAGCGCTTGCCACAACTTCCCTGAAGACCTGAAGCCATCGCTTATAACATTATATGCATATAAAATCTCAGGAAGAACATAAACACATCAGCCGGCAATTAAACTGAAGCTTGGTAAAGATCACAATTAATAGTTCTGGTCAGCACCAATGCAATTGGGAGAGGTGAGTGTTCCCTACTGATGAATATGTTCAATCAAGCATGTTAGGTAGAACGTTGAGCTGAAAAGAGGCAGGACTGGCATCATCTAGCACTCTGATTCACATCATGGTCTGCCTGCTTTTGCATTTCATGTTCATGTGATAGAAGCAGAATTAGGCAGTTTGGCCCATCGTCTACTCTGCCATTCAATCTTGGCTGATCTATCACTCCCTCCTAACCCCATTCTCCTGCCTTCTCTCCATAACCCCTGACACCCCTACAAATTTTCAATGGGTGTTCAGTCCACACCGACAACAGCATTGTCAGTCCGGCACCTGGCTTGACTCATCACCATGTGTATTCCAGAGTCACCATACTCAGATTCAGATTCAGATTCAGATTCAATTTTAATTGTCATTGTCAGTGTACAGTACAGAGACAACGAAATGCATTTAGCATCTCCCTTGAAGAGCGACATAGCATACTGGTGCTCTGTGGCACAAACACCATTAAAGTAATGGATCTTCTGATCCATATTTCATGCCATTTTGTGTCGTAGAGTCACAGTCATACAACATGGAAAAGGCCCTTTGGCCCAACTCTTCCACCCTTCTGAGCGAGTCCCATTTGCCCACATTTGGCCCATATCCACCTAAACCTTCCCTACCATAACCTTTCCTAACCCATCTGCTTTAGGTTGAAATATACCAAAGATTTCTCAGGTTTATTGATTGCTCAGACTTGCAATGTAATTCAAATTGTGGTTTTCTATAATACTTGAAATGTTTAAATACAGATGAAACTCTGAAATGAGTGATGGGTATTTTGGGCCTCTTCTCAACACCTTGCTATTTGATGGGCGAGTCATAGTGTTGAAAGCTAAGAACAAGGCTGCTGTTAAACTCTTCAAACTAAGATTTACATTTATTAATAACATAATTATTTGCCCAGTGGGAGAAAAATCCTTTCATCTTACATGATGCAATCGACCTTTGGGGACATTGAAATGTTTAATGCTTCTTGCTGTTTTATCAATTCAGTGTTCAGCTTCAGTTAACAGCTCTCAGCTTCATTTCAGTTCCTGTAATTAAGAATCAGTCACTGTGGAGTAGGCAAGAATATCACTTTACCCATATTTAAACATTGCATAAGAGCATCAATGGAAAACACCATCATCAGGGTTTGAGGGTTAATTGGCCTCTGTAAACTGCCCTGTAAGAAATGGATGCGGAAGTGCAATATATAGGAATTAGTATGGATGGGTGATCGATGATCGGCATGGACTCTGTTTTCCGGCTGTATTTTTCAATCCATCAATCAGTAGAATATGTAAACCTTGACGCTTGTTTTGTCTGGTGTTCTCCAAATATTGATACTATGTGCCCATTTAGTTTAGTTTAGTTTAGAGATACAGTGTGGAAACAGGCCCTTCCGTCCACCGTCCATGCCGACCAGAAATTCTCACACACCAGCACTATCCTGCACACTAGGGACAATTTACAATGTTACCTAAGCCAATAAACCTACAAACCGGTACGTCTTTGGAATGTTCAAGTTCAAGTTCAAGTGAGTTTATTGTCGTGTGTCCCTGATAGGACAATGAAATTCTTGCTTTGCTTCAGCACACAGCATATAGTAGGCATTTACTACAAAACAGATCAATGTGTCCATATACTATAATATAAATATATACACACATGAATAAATAAAATGATAAAGTGCAAATAACAGATAATAGTGAGTTTAAACGAGAACTTACCAGTTTGAAGTTTGATCTGGATTTTATGAGGAGTTACGATGAGGGATTACGTGAAGAACCCACTCAGCACGCATGCGCGGCATACTTCAAAGCAGCGGTGTGGAATCACAGATAGACACAGTTATTGAAGTAAACATAGTAAAGACAAGGAGACATCAGTTTATCAATTTGACCCATATTATTGAGGGTGGGAGTGGAGGGCACGTAATCCCTCATCGTAACTCCTCATAAAGTACAGATCAAACTTCAAACTGGTAAGTTCTCGTTTAATCTTACTATTTTACTTCGGAGTCACGTGAGTGACTACGTGAAGATTTCAAAGCCCTGTGATTTCAAACCGTGCAACAGTTATTACTTCATCACTGCCGAAGTCCTTGAGGGAGGAAGTGTGTTATCGTAATCAACCAATGAATCTGTTTATGAAAAACAAAACGGTATTTATTAACAATAACAACAAAAAATAATTGCTCCCCCGGGCTTAAATTAAATATTTGCAGACTGTAAAATTGTTTCTGCAAATAACACAGGTTATTATAAAAAGTCCTGAACGTGGTTTCCCTCGACCATCCTGCTGTAGCCAGGATGTGGTCCATCGGCACGTTCATTCTTTCTGCTGTTGACGTGGATGCTGCCCTGGTGGAGTGAGATTTATACAAGTTAGTGTCAATCCCGGCAGCTTTTAGTACCTGCTTGAGCCATCTCGAAATGGTTTGGCTCGTCACCCGACCATGAGGTTTTTTTATGACTGACCCACAAGGCGTTTTCACTCCCTCGAATATTGTTAGTTGTGTCTATATAGAATAGTAGGTGGGTCATGATACATAACCGTGGTTCTGGTGGGTAAGCCCGGAATACAGCGACTGGACTTGGTGTTCCTGGCCTGCTCTGTTTGATCAGTCCCTGGATCATAAACGAGATCTGGTCTGGAGCTGTAATCATGTTGGCCAGTCATAATCGATGTAGAGACTGGACCCTCTGTGTGGATACAAGTGCCATTAACATGAGCGTTTTGAACGTCAATTGTTCCAGGCTGAGGGATCTGGCTGGTGGCCATCCCCTGAGGTAAGTCAGGACCACACTGACATCCCATATATGGGTGTACCTTGGTCTTGGGGGGTTGGTATTGTAAATGCCTTTCATTAATTTTACTACCAGCGGGTGAGATCCCATGGCCTGTTCTCCTGGTGCTAGTGTTAAGTAGGCAGACAGGGCACTTCTTGCTGTGTTGATGGCACTGTAGCTAATTCCTTCTTTGGCCAGGAATTCCAGTACGTTGGTGACTGATGCAGTTGTGTAGGTGGTCCCTGTATCCAGTCAGTACTTTTCCCATTTTTTGATACTGGTCAAGTACTGTTTTTTAGTGGATGTTCGGAGGGATGCTGACATGGTGTCGACAGTTTGTTCTGATAATCCCAGTCCCAGCAATGGTCTGTTCAGAATCTGCAACCCAGGAGTTTGATTTTTTCATGGCATGGGTGGCTTATGCCTGACACTGTGTGTTTTAATAACTCTGGGTCACTGGGAAATATCTTCGCAGTTCCAACAACCATGTCATGGAGTATCGGGAACCATGACTGCGTAGGCCAGTGGGGTACTATCAAAATACCTGAAGCAGAGTCCATTTGTATTTTGTGTAGTACCCGACTAATGAGGCAGAAGGGAGGAAATGCATAGAAGAAAAAATTTCCCCAATCCAGCACGAACGCATCTACCGCTGCTGCCTCAGGGTCTGGTTTCCAAGCGACATAAATAGATACCTGGTGATTTAGCCTTGATGCGAATAAATCGATATCTGGCGTGCCATATTGCTTGACAATTTTTGCAAATATTTTGGGGTTTAACATCCATTCGATGTTGTCATTAAATTTACGTGACCTGGTGTCTGCCACTGTATTTAGCTTACCTGGTAAGTAAGTTGCTGATAGCCAAATATGTCTTTTGACACACCATTGCCAAATTGTGTTAACCAACTTGTCGCATGATAATGATTCTATGCCGCCCATATGGTTAATGTAGGCCACCACCGTAGTATTATTTATTTGTAACCGAACATGCAAGTGATGCATATTTGATGCATATGCTTTTAAACCATAGAAGGCACCCAACATCTCTATATAATTTATGCCCAGTGTAAGTAGTAATGACGACTCAGGGTTAGTCCATCTACCACCCGTTTGGATATGATGTTAGTTGCTCTGCAGCCTTGAGCACTGGCATCTGTTTGGATAACTAACGTAGGGTTAGTGACGATAATAGGGCTGAAACTTTGCCAAACGTTTTTTGCCCACCACTGTAGTTCTGATATTGTTTCAGTGGGTAACGTCATGACACGATCATAATGACCTGCATGTCGTTTTAGTGCCTGTACCTTTGCTCTTTGTAAGTTTTGATAGTGCAAAGGTCCGAATTGCGTAGCCGGAAATGCTGCTACCATTTTCCCAATTACTCTTGCTACTTGTCGAATAGTTGGTCGTTCGTTGACCATTAGATTGTTGCATGATTGTGCCAATGCAACTGTTTTGTCTCTTGGCAAAGTTACAGTCATGTGGACTGAAATAATTGTGATGCCCAAGTAGTTCATAGTTGTGGATGGCTTCAACTTAGATTTATCTGGATGTAAGACAAATCACAGGGTTTCGAACAACTGTTTGGTAGCTGATACAGCTGACATAGTCAATTCCATGGTTTTGCCTACTATTAAGATATCATCAAGATATGCCATGACAATATGTTTTTGTCTTCTTAATATTGTCAAGGCTTGTTTTAGTATCTTGGTGAATAATCTTGGGGCTGATGTTAACCCATTGGGTAACGCTTTAAACTCTCATAATTGCCCCATCCAGGTAAACTTCAGGTATCTGCGATGATCCTTGTGAATAGATACTGAATAGTAAGCATCTTTAAGATCAATGCTTGCCATGTAGTATCCTTTGGAAATTAGTTGTTTGGCAGTAACAAATGTTTCCATTTTGAAATGTATATACTTAACAAACATATTTAGTGATGTTAAGTCAATGATGATGTGACATCCACCATCTTTTTTGGTTTTAGTGAATATATTTGATACAAATTCCAAGGGTTCATGTTTTGTTTTTTCAATGATACCCTTTGTAATTAGTCTCATCAGTTCAACTTGTCCCCATCATTTTTCTTTCACTGAGAGGGAAAATACCCTTTGGGGTAAATGTTGAACTGGTGGAATTTACCTGTTATGAATTGTATTATCCACTAATGCCATTGAGTATATATTGATCACTCGTGATAGACTCCCATGCTTCTTTAAACTGGTGTAATCTCCCCCCTGTTAGTATTAAGCCCCTACTTTCTATATGCCGGTAGGAACCAGACCCACCTACCTCCATGGTTATGGGTATTTCCTCTGGTTCCCGCCGGTCCAACGAGGTTTGCGTGTTGTCTGACGTGGGGTTGACGTTGGGGGGTGGCGCATTTTCCATGGGGTCCACTCTGGGCCCTGGTCTAAAAATGACTTACGGTGATAGAATGCGGACCCCAAGCTTTCACCAGTCCTATATGGTGGACGCGACGGGGTGCTGCCGCTTGGTATTTATTGCTCTAGGTTTGCCCGTCCCGTGCCCTGCCTTCATGAGACCGTGAGTTTTTGAGGCGTCTTCCATATCCTTCACTCGCTTAGGGAGGTCATTGCCAAAGAGCAGTATGTCTGGCTCAGAGGCTGGGGTTTTGCACAACCCCGCAAATTTAGGATTGATGGCAGGTTTTATTATTTCTTTATCCAAGTTGTTGATCTCAACAGCGCGAGAGGATCCTGTTGAATGGTGATCATCTCGGTGTTGTCCACGGAACGAGCAAACGAAGTGATGGCTGACGTCAAGAGCCTGAGGATCCGCTGCAGTTTTAGCTTGTGATGTCGGATGTTTGCCCCAACGTGCCCCCAGATTTGGCTGTTTACAGCTGGCACTTTGAGGGAGTCACAGTTTTCCGGTGCTGTATAAGTTTCCAAAGCATCATTGACCACCTGCTCCTGTAGAGCCCTGTTGGAGAGGTGGTTGATGTTGGCCGCTAGTTTGGCTTCTAATGGTCTTCCTGCACGTGGGGTTGCCACGTAGCGGTCCACCACACCAAGCAGCTCTTCCTGTTCCTGCACCCCTTGCATACTCCCGAGATCTTCAGCCATTGTCCCCTCTTCTTGACCAGCCCAGTCCTGGTCACCAAAGCTACCCTCGGGCAAGGAGGAAGCAATGGACAGTGCACAAGGCACTGTGGAGGGAGTGCCTGAACTCTCCCTGCGAGAGCGCCCCTCACGTGGCACACCTTGCTGGAGCACCTGCTCCAGGAGCCGCTCCACGTGGCTCAGGCGGCTGTCTCTCCCCCGCCCGGGTAGAGCGACGTCCCCGTCCGATGTGTCGGAAACCACCGGCCGGATGCTTTTCCTGGTAGCTTTACAAACAGCCCGCTGATCAGGCGCTAGCGGGGCTGGGCTCGACACGGTGTCGGGAACACCGGAGCGCTCGGTAAGCGTTCCTACCGCCTGTTGCTGCCCACCCCCCCTGATGGAACGCTCCTCTGGTGGAGTCGAACGGGGGACAGATTTCTTTGAGAGCCTTTTCTTGGGTATACTCATTCTGAAAGAAAAATCAAACGGCTCTCCTTTCGCAAGTAAAGCCGACCTCAGTTTAACTTACCTGACGGTCCGTCTTTTAAATTGCAGCGGGAGCGCCTGACTCCCACTGTAGCCGCTGTTGCACTGCTGGCGTAATGCCGCGCATGTGTGCTGAGCGGGTTCTTCACGTAGTCACTCACGTGACTCCGGAGTAATATTGGTTATTAATAATCAGAGTTTTGTCCGAGCCAGGTTTAATATCCTGATGGCTGTGGGGAAGTAGCTATTCCTGAACCTGGTTGTTGCAGTCTTCAGGCTCCTGTACCTTCTACCTGAAGGTAGCAGGGAGATGAGTGTGTGGCCAGGATCTTGTGCGTCTTTGATGATACATTTGATGATACAGGAAACCAGAGCACCTAGATAAAACCCACGCGGTCACAGGGAGAACATACAAACTCTGTACAGTTGGGATCGATCCCGGGTTCCAGGCATTGAATGTAGAGTTACCTGTATGTGTGGTTGTGCATGTGTGAGTGGGTGGGTGTGAGTGGATGTGTCTCAATGAGTGAAACTGTATCAATAGACGGCTCTGTCTGTATATGGAGCACAACAAACTGAAAGTAATGGACAGCACCATAAATCGCAAGACAGCGCCATTTGTCTCAGGTGAAATTCCAGCCATTTATTTCTTGTAACTGAACAGTAGGTTTGGCAACACATGAATCTTCTGTAAAATCTGGTGGTGCTGTGATTAAGCTGAAACCATATTTATTTCTCCATTGTTGTGAAACAAGATAGATGTTGAAAACATGGTAAAGAAGGTGTAAGGTAATTACTTAAATATGGCATAATTCAAATCCAAAGAAGACTTTAACAGATGCAAAACAAAATGCAAATTAATTATGCAAATGCAAAGCACAAACATAAAGTTTGAAATAAAAAAAATAATGATGGGTTGAACATAGTAGCAAAGCAGAAAGACAAATAGATCACAGAAGGACATATATATTTTAAATGTACTCCGTTCAATAACTATTATTACCATTTGAGTGCTTTCTTCCAATTGAGCAAATCTGTAATATCTCAGTTCAGATTAGTTTATTGTCACATGTTCAGTAACAAGGTACTTCACACAGAGAGTGGTGAATCTCTGGAACTCTCTGTCACAGAGGGTAGTTGAGGCCAGTTCATTGGCTATATTTAAGAGGGAGTTAGATGTGGCCCTTGTGGCCAAGGGGATCAGAGGGTATGGAGAGAAGGCAGGTACGGGATACTGAGTTGGATGATCAGCCATGATCATATTGAATGGCAGTGCAGGCTCGAAGGGCCGAATGGCCTACTCCTGCACCTAATTTCTATGTTTCTATGTACTGTGAAAAGCTTTTGTTGCATGCTATCCAGTCAGCCAAAAGACAATACATGATTACAATCGAGCCATTTACAGTGCATAGATTCATGATAAGGGAATCACGTTTAGTGCAAGGTTTGATCATGGAAAGTCCGAAGATCACCAAAGAGATAGATAGTAGTTCACATTGCTTTCTACAGCATCTATAACACTGCTTTCATTGAACAAGTATTCCACCTCTTTGATCTTGCTCACCCCACAAGATCTCTGCCGCTTCCCCTCAACCTGTGCAAGTTTGTAACTCCCTATTACCTACTTACCATTCTGAACAAGCACTGAAAGCTTTCTCTTGTAGCAAGATTTCAACTGGTCTCAACTGGTCTCCTCTGGTCAAAATGAAATAAGAAGGTATTATTTTAGGAGCTAGCAATTTGAAGCACCCATTGACTATCCAGCGATTTCAGTGAGCGTCACCACCCATAGTTGCCAGACCCGTTCTCACTCCAGCAATCCACTTGCTGTAACTTGCATTACAGGTTCTCCCTTCCTCTGCACAACTTCCCTCTTTACAGGACCCCTCTCCATACCACCCCACAATTGATTGTATTCGATGCTCCCCTGTAATTTCCCACTACACATTGCTTCCCTATCTTGCTAATATCATGAGAGGCATGGATAAGGTGGAAAATCATAGTCTTGTTCCCAGGGTAGGGGAGCATCAAACTGGAGGGTATAGATTTAATATTATGGCTCAAGCAGTTAATTAGTTCACATTCCAAATGCTTGAGCTATAAACCCCAGTGTTGTGGTGCGTGGGTCTCAAAATGAGGCAAGTAGTCCGAAGTTTGAGAAGCACTTTACTTTTATTCCTCCCGGTTCAGGGGAAGACGAAACCAGGTTAAGATGGCACCCAAACCCTGCCTTTTATACCCTCCGGCTAAGGACCGCCTCCGGACTGCACCATTCCTGTGCCGAGGGGTTCGGCAGTATAATGGAACGACCCTTAGGAGCCGCCACAGGACCCCCCCCCCCAGAACCAGAGGCACAAAACGCACCGGCGGGCGCACGACCCGGCCGGCCCGCGTGCGGAAGTCAGCAGATCCCGGAGCTTGCGGGGGCGTAGGTGGAGGGACAGGTCGAGGGACCGGCGGGAGGACAGGTGGAGTGACAGGTGGAGGGAGTCGTGAGGGGGGGCGCCCTCGGGACCGAGGGTGAGCAACCAGCATCGGCTGGTCAATGTCCAGGTGCGCCGGCTTTAAACGGTCAATCGACACGGCCTCCGGCCGGCCCCCCATGTCCAGGACAAAAGTCGACTGCCCGTGTTCCAGCACCCGGAACGGGCCCTCGTACGGCCTCTGGAGTGACGTCCGGTGGGCATCACGGCGCAGGAAGACGTATGGGCAGTCCGTGAGGGCCATTGGCACGTGTGGGCGAAATGTCCCATGGCGGGACGTTGGGACGGGTGCGAGCCTGCCAACTCGCTCGCGAAGGCGTTGAAGGGTGGAGGAGGGCGTTTCCTGCTGCTCCGGCGCCGACGGCACGAACTCCCCGGGCACTGTGAGTGTCGACCCGTACACCAGCTCCGCCGATGATAAGGCCAAGTCCTCTTTGGGAGCGGTCCGGATGCCCAGCATGACCCACGGCAACTCGTCCATCCAGTCAGGGCCAGTGAGTCGTGCCTTCAATGCCGCCTTCAGCTGCCGGTGGAACCTCTCCACCAGACCGTTAGCCTGCAGGTGGTAAGCCGTGGTGTGGTGCAGCTGCACCCCCAGCAAGCGAGCCATGGCTGACCACAGCTCGGAGGTGAACTGTGGCCCCCGGTCGGAAGAGATGTGCGCCGGCACCCCGAAGCGAGCAATCCAGTGCGCGGACAACGCACGAGCACACGTAGCCGATGAGGTGTCAGCCAGCGGAATGGCCTCTGGCCACCGCGTGAAGTGGTCCACCATGGTCTAAAGGTGGGTGATGCCCCGGGACGGTGGAAGGGGCCCCACAATGTCCACGTGGAGATGGTCGAACCGCCGGTGAGGTAGACCGAACTCCTGGAGAGGTGCGCGGACATGGCGCTGGATTTTTGCCGTCTGGCACGGGATGCAGGTGCGAGCCCAATGGGCAACTTGCTTGCGCAGACCGTGCCACATGAAGCGAGCTGCCTCCAGTGCCGTTGTTGCCCGGATTGATGGGTGAGCCAGTCCGTGGATGACCTCAAACACTCTCCGGCGTCAGGTGGCAGGGACGATGGGGCGCGGCTGACCGGACCGACACATCGCACAGGATTGTCACACCCCCAGGACCGAGAGGGACATCCTCAAGACGGAGGCTGGAGATGGCAGTCCGGTAGGTGGGAACCTCGTCGTCCGTGAGCTGTGCCGCCGCCAGAGCAGAATAGTCCAATCCGGGCGCCACCTCGAACACGGCATTTATAGCAGGGCGGGACAATGCGTCGGCCACCCGGTTCTCTTTCCCCTTGACGTAGCGGATGGCTGTGGTGTATTCGGAGATGTAAGCCAACTGCCGCTGCTGACGTGCGGACCAGGGGTCGGAAACCTTCTGCAGGGCGAAAGTGAGCGGCTTATGGTCGGTGTAGGCGGTGAACGGGCGGCCCTCCAGGAAGTAACGAAAATGGCGCACAGCCAGGTACAGAGCCAGGAGCTCACGATCGAACGCGCTGTACTTGGTCTGCGCGCGGTTGAGGTGCCGACTGAAGAAGGCCAGAGGCCGCCAAACTCCGCCCGTCAGCTGCTCCAGTACAGCACCAACTGCCGACTCCGAGGCGTCCACAGTGAGAGCAGTCGGGGCATCTTCCCGCGGGTGCACCAGCAGCACGGCCCGAGCAAGGGCCTCCTTCGCGCCGTCGAAAGCTGCCTCTGCCTCGTGGGTCCACTCAACGCTCTTCTGCCGCCCACCCGCCAGAAGTTGATACAGGGGCCGCATGATGTGGGCCGCGGATGGCACGAAACGATGGTAGAATGCCACCATGCCGACAAATTCCTGCAGGCCACGCACCGTGCGTGGGCGGGGAAACCGACGGACGCCGTCAACCCTGTCAGGTAGGGGAACCGCGCCTTGCGCAGTCACACGGTGGCCGAGAAAGTCAATTTCG
Organism: Leucoraja erinaceus; assembly: GCF_028641065.1. NCBI lineage: Eukaryota > Metazoa > Chordata > Chondrichthyes > Rajiformes > Rajidae > Leucoraja > Leucoraja erinaceus. The sequence goes on along the minus strand of NW_026576761.1, from coordinate 38,522 downwards.
TTGACCCCAAAACGGCACTTGTCCAGGTTGATGGCCAAACCATGCTCGCTGAGCCGCTGACAGAGCTGTCGAAGGTGAGCGCAGTGTTCCTGCTGCGAGCGGCTGGCCACCAGGATGTCGTCCAGGTACACGAACACGAATTCGAGGTCACGACAAACCCCGTCCATGAGGCGCTGAAAGGCCTGTGCAGCGTTTTTGAAGCCGAATGGCATCCGAGTAAACTCGTAAAGCCCGAATGGCGTGATGATAGCCGTCTTGGGTACGTCATCCGGGTGAACCGGGATCTGGTTATAACCCCGTACCAGATCCACTTTTGAAAAAAATGTGGCTCCAGCCAAATGGGCCGTGAAGTCCTGGATGTGGGGTACGGGGTATCGATCCGCTGTTGTTGCAGCGTTCAGCCGTCGGTAATCCCCACAAGGTCGCCAGCCCCCGCTTGACTTAGGGACCATGTGGAGTGGGGACGCCCAAGGGCTGCTCGAAGGGCGGACGATCCCCAAGGCCTCCATCATGCGGAATTCCCGCCGTGCCAGACGCAGTTTATCTGGTGGCAGTCGTCGTGCTCGTGCATGGAGGGGTGGGCCGGTAGTCGGGATATAATGTACAACTCCGTGGCTGGGGGTTGCTGAATGAAACTGCGGAGTGAGAATGTCCGGGAACGCAGCCAAGATTCGTGCGTATCGGGAGTCCACGGACGCCAGTGGCCGTCCCACCGGTTGACCCAAGCGCAACATGATCGGCTCCATTGTAGTGGCGTTGACCAAACGCTGACGCCCGACGTCCACCATGAGGGAATGCGTCCGGAGAAAATCGGCCCCGAGCAATGGTTGGGAGACGTCGGCAATGGTAAAGTTCCATGAAAAATGGCAGGAGCCGAGCACGATGGGAACCATGCGCAGTCCATATGTGCGGATGGGGCTGCCGTTCGCCGCGGTGAGGACGGGCCCCCGCTTACCGGGACGAATGTCGGCCAGCGAAGGGGGCAGGACGCTGAGCTCCGCTCCTGTATCCACGAGGAAGCGGTGCGTGGGTCTCAAAATGAGGCAAGTAGTCCGAAGTTTGAGAAGCACTTTACTTTAATAGTAAGATTAAACGAGAACTTACCAGTTTGAAGTTTGATCTGTATTTTATGAGGAGGAACGTTGAGGGAATACATGAAAGAAGCCCGCTACTGCGCATGCGTGTCATCCTTCAAAGCAGCGGTGTGAGGTCACAGATACCCTATATTGACCTAAAATAGCAAGATTATCAAAGAGATACCAGCTTAACATATGACCCTATGAGGGTGGGAGCGGAGGGCATGTATTCCCTCAACGTTCCTCCTCATAAAATACAGATCAAACTTCAAACTGGTAAGTTCTCGTTTAATCTTACTATTTTACTTCGGAGTCACGTGAGGGACTCCATGAAAGATTTCAAAGCTCTGTGACCTCATGCCGTGGAAACGAGTCCATGCTTCACAACTGCCTTGGTAGTTAGAGAGAAATTGTTAATTATATTCAAAGCATTCATACCAATTATTTAATGGAAATGATAAATAATATCGAATTAATTCAAATCATAACCCTGTATTCTTCAGGGATAAATTATCATACAGAACTTAAAATTGTTCCCCGAAAAAACGTTCCCATACTGCTAACTGGTTTGTTAACATTTCTGAAACGTATTCTCCAACAACCATCCTGCAATCCTGAGGATTTGGTCCATGGATACTTCAAGGCGTTTTGCTGCAGATGTAGCTGCAGCCCTGGTGGGGTGAGAATTAAATATGTTATTGTCCACCCCCGCCTATCATATCCCATATTTCAGCCACCGCGAAATGGTCTGAGTTACACTCTATGGTACAGTATCTTATAGCTGATTAAACGCCAATTCCTTGCCTCTGATAGCCTTATTTCCTTACTGTATAACAAAACCGTACTTTACTATACAGAGGCACTGTCCTCCGGGTAGGCCATCAATTCTATGACCTGCCCCGCTAATCCTGGCCTATTTTGTTTAATAATACGGTCCTGGATCACAAACCCCAATCTTCATGCCGCAATAGTGAAGCCATCCAGTCTTACTTTTAGCAATAACTGGAGTTTATGCACTGTGACTAGCGCTATCAGCATTCCATTTCTAGTTAGTTATCCAGATTTAATGCTGTAGCCGGCGACCAATTCCTCAGCAAGATCAAAGCCACACTTACATTCCAAATATAGTTATCTTACTGTTTCTTGCCATTAATAACTTGACAATGCACTTTCGGCATTATTCACAGTGCTGAAACACAGTCCTCCATATTGCAGGCTGGTAAGCAACTGTAGCACCCCCGGAACATCCTTATTTCTGTGGTCCAGAAAGTTATCATGGCAGTAATTAGTCCATTTTAATATGACCTAAATACTGTTATAGAGTAGACCTTCTTCGTGCTGCTGTGATCATGTCCACAGTTCTTTTGATAGCCGCATGTCCCATAGCGGTGTTTTAGAGTCTACAACCTACTAAATCAATATTTTCTATGACATGGATAGCTATCCCCAGTTACTGGATGCACCAGCAACTTAGGACTACGTCTACCGTTATACATAGTTTCAGCACCATGTCCTGTACCCCGGAAAACCATAGTTGGGTAAGCCAATCAGGTACTAAGACATCCCCAATGCCGATTCCTGTTGAATGTCCCTTCGTACCCCAAATTCATAAATAGACAAGGAGGTAATACATAAATGAAAAACCCCTCCCCTAGTGCAGTGAAACAGCATCTGTAGCTTCTGCCTCAGGATCTGGTATCAATGATACATACCTCGGTAACTGGTGATTTAACCCCGGATGCAATTCTAATATCCGGCCTTACCTACTTTACTGATTTTAGCAAATACCATCTATCCAACATCCATTTAGTACTTCCAATAATTTTTCGTGGCCTGGTGTCTGCCACTGATTTAGTATCCCTGGTAGATACGTAGCCCATAACCAAATATTCCTTTGGACACACCATTCCCAAGTTTAATTTGCCAATTCATCACAAGCTGGTGATATCTTTCCACCCATATGACTTAAATATGCCATCACCGAGGTATTATCTATCTACCATCTACCATGCTGCAGTTTCATTCCTGAGCAATAAGATTTTTGCCCATGAAATGCACTTAACATTTCTAACCCTTAGCGTTATGTAGGTTAGCTTCTTATATATTCCATCTCCCCCATAGCTCGAGATGGTATCAGTTGTACCATAACCAATTGCACTGGCATCTGTTTGTAATAGCACAGCCGAGTTGACCTCTGTGGCTTTCCATATTAGTAAGTCATTAACATATTAAATGTGTTAATGGTGTCAATTTTGACTTAAGTGGATGGACAATGCATCCCAGCTGCACAAACAATTGATTAGTGGCAACCACTGCCTAACATGCCGATTCCTAAGTTATTCCCACAATAAGGATATCATCCAACTATACCATAATTCTATGATTTTGGTGTTGCAGCAGTCCCAACACTGGTTTAAAATTTTTTCCCCCAGTTTGATATTGAATAGCAAGGATCTTAAATTAATACTTCCCATAGACTAGCCTGTTGCACACTAAATCTTTGCACTGCTAAACATATCCATTTTTAAAATGAATATATTGCACAACATTGTGAAGTATTGATAATCCATAATAATACGGCATCCCCCATCTTTCTTATTTCTAATAAAGATTTGAGACAAATCCTGTTGTTCAGGTTTAGTTTATTTCATACCAGCATGTGTATCTATCCGGTTATGTACTGGAGGGTTTTGTTCGTGTAGAACTCTATCAGATATCCCTTAAAACTGCTAAGGATATATCTGTCCATGGATATATTACACCAAGCATCAACATGAAGTTGCAATATCCCCCCAACTTCCGTGCTCCCTATTAATACTGGAGCCCCAAATTCACCTACCTCCATGGTTATTGGTGGTAACCAAGTTATTTTCCTTGGTTTCATATGCGGTTGTGGAGAGCCTAAAGGTTAATGTTAGTTTGCATCTCCACAGTGGTCGTCCCGGCCAAACCCTAAACAGGACGCTGCTGCTGGGTACCTCTGCCCAATTCTTTGTAGTATAATTACAAAAACACACTACCTCTCTTAGGATGCACATAAGGTTAATGTCTTCCCCAGAAATCCTTTGGATGCTTTAATCAGCCCCAAAGTCAAGCCACCACGCCAATTCTTTACCTGTTTAGACAGGTCTCCCCCCCCCCCCCCCCCCCCCCCAATAACGGGGTCTATAGCCCTTTGCTCACATAGTATAGTGAAGTAGGGTCTAGAGCTGGCTGAATGGCCCTTCAACTACACATTTCAAAAAATAGTGCTAATGGCATCCTTAAGGTCACTAATTTTGTACACCTTTTTTAAAAAACATGCGGCCCAAAGCTGTATGCCCGCCATGAGACCTTTCAGAGTATTACGGCCTTCCCAACACGTCTGCAAATGCACCTGTAACAATGGCTACATTGAGAGCACCACAATATTCCCGGGGTATAGAACCCTTGCCAACACTTCAGCAAAGTATTAGCTTGAAGTTAATGGGTGGACTCACAGTCCTTCAATACTCACAGCCATCCTCTTGAAATCATTCTCCGTGAGTTCTGCTGGCAGTACTGCTCATCATGTTCGGCAGGTTGTTTTCCCCCCCCTTCAATAGGGGACAGTGGCTCCATCACCTGCTCAGGCTTTACCCCGTCAGACCTTCCATACCCTCCTCAGAGGCGTCCGACATTTCATGCAGCCCATATGGGAAACTGCTGTGGGACTTATATTATTTGCCCACTGTGGCTACCTCCAATCCCGGAGCCTGCCACTATGGAGAATTTTACTCCAGCAAACCGCTCCAGCCGACTTACATGCTCTCGGGCACTAGTCGTCGCGGGTGCTTAATATATGGGACCGCTCCTGCCGACCTTGGTGCTCTCGGGCACTAGTCGCACGCGGTATATCCCACAGCCCGTCCCCATGCCTACGGGCACTGGACCGTTCCCCATGGTCCTGGTACTCACGGGCACCTCTACCCATTTAGGGTGATGTTTGGCACTCGCTCCCATCTGGGAGATGCTGGTGCCGACATTTATTGCTGGCTGCTGCTGGTCATTAAACAACAGCCCTTCAGCTCTATACTGACATCAGTAGCTGGCTCCCTGCTGTTCAGTATCACACCAGTAACGACCTGTGGCTGTGCCCTGACGTCCTTAGCTGGCTCCCTGCTGTTCAGCAACACACCAGTCTCTTCAGAATACAGCAAGCACGTCTGGAAAAAGCACCAAAAAGGTAAGGGAAATTTGTTCTTACCTGTACTGGTTTTCAGCCTGCCGTTTTCGGAGGAACGTCCTTCCTCCCGCAGCCCCACGGACCCCGTAGCGCAGGTCCATGGGCTGCTGTCCCGATGTCAGCTCTCTCTCTCCCCGGGTGGTGCAGCTGCTTCAATCAGCTGCGGAGCGCCTAACAACTGCATCTAAAATTAGACCCGACTTGGTCTAGAAACTCCCCGGGCCGTGTAGGTTAGTTTCCCGCCCGGCAACAGTCAATCTTGCCGGTGCGGGGAGCGACGTCGGGCACAGCTGTTCTGTGCTAAAAATAGCCGTTTGGGAATCCCCTCCGGAGAATTCGCACTAACGGCTGCTGCTGGTTCTGGCTGCAATATTTCTGCAGTCTCCCCTCCAGCTCCTGCAGCTTCTTGTATTTCCTACCTGCAAGGTAAGTGGAAAAATTTTTGCAGTCTCTTACCTGCTTCTTTGCCTTTCTCTCTAGGGAGACGTTGTCTCCCACTTCTGACTCGTTCAATGCGTGTATGCGATATGACACGCATGCGCAGTAGCGGGCTTCTTTCATGGAGTCCCTCACGTGACTCCGAAGTAAAATTCCTCCCGGTTCAGGGGAAGACGAAACCAGGGAAAGATGGCACCCAAACCCTGCCTTTTATACCCTCCGGCTAAGGACCGCCTCCGTACTGCACCACTCCTGTGCCGAGGGGTTCGGCAGTATAATGGCACGACCCTTAGGAGCCGCCACAGGACCCCCCCAGAACCAGAGGCACAAAACGCAACGGCGGGCGCACGACCCGGCCGGCCCGCGTGCGGAAGTCAGCAGATCCCGGGGCTTGCGGGGGCGTAGGTGGAGGGACAGGTCGAGGGACCGGCGGGAGGACAGGTGGAGTGACAGGTGGAGGGAGTCGTGAGGGGGGGCGCCCTCGGGGCCGAGGTTGTGCAACCAGCACCGGCTGGTCAATGTCCAGGTGCGCCGGCTTTAAACAGTCAATCGACACGGCCTCCAGCCGGCCCCCCATGTCCAGGACAAAAGTCGACTGCCCGTGTTCCAGCACCCGGAACGGGCCCTCGTACGGCCTCTGGAGTGGCGTCCGGTGTGCATCACGGCGCAGGAAGACGTATGGGCAGTCTGTGAGGGCCATAGGCACGTGTGGGCGGAATGTCCCATGGCGGGACGTTGGGACGGGTGCGAGCCTGCCAACTCGCTCGCGAAGGCGTTGAAGGGTGGAGGAGGGCGTTTCCTGCTGCTCCGGCGCCGACGGCACGAACTCCCCGGGCACTGTGAGTGTCGACCCGTACACCAGCTCCGCCGATGATGAGGCCAAGTCCTCTTTGGGAGCGGTCCGGATGCCCAGCATGACCCACGGCAACTCGTCCATCCAGTCCGGGCCGGTGAGTCGTGCCTTCAATGCCGCCTTCAGCTGCCGGTGGAACCTTTCCACCAGACCGTTAGCCTGCGGGTGGTAAGCCGTGGTGTGGTGCAGCTGCACCCCCAGCAAGCGAGCCATGGCTGACCACAGCTCGGAGGTGAACTGTGGCCCCCGGTTGGAGGAGATGTGTGCCGGCACCCCGAAGCGAGCAATCCAGTGCGCGGACAACGCACGAGCACACGTAGCCGATGAGGTGTCAGCCAACGGAATGGCCTCTGGCCACCGCGTGAAGCGGTCCACCATGGTCAAAAGGTGGGTGATGCCCCGGGACGGTGGAAGGGGCCCCACAATGTCCACGTGGAGATGGTCGAACCGCCGGTGAGGTAGACCGAACTCCTGGAGAGGTGCGCGGACATGGCGCTGGATCTTTGCTGTCTGGCACGGGATGCAGGTGCGAGCCCAATGGGCAACTTGCTTGCGCAGACCGTGCCACATGAAGCGAGCTGCCACCAGTGCCGTTGTCGCCCGGATTGATGGGTGAGCCAGTCCGTGGATGACCTCGAACACTCTCCGGCGCCAGGTGGCATGGACGATGGGGCGCGGCTGACCGGACGACACATCGCACAGGATCGTCACACCCCCAGGACCGAGAGGGACATCCTCAAGACGGAGGCCGGAGATGGCAGTCTGGTAGGTGGGCACCTCGTCGTCCGTGAGCTGTGCCGCCGCCAGAGCAGAATAGTCCAATCCGGGCGCCACCTCGAACATGGCATTTATAGCAGGGCGGGACAATGCGTCGGCCACCAGGCTCTCTTTCCCCTTGACGTAGCGGATGGCTGTGGTGTACTCGGAGATGTAAGCCAACTGCCGCTGCTGACGTGCGGACCAGGGGTCGGAAACCTTCTGCAGGGCGATAGTGAGCGGCTTATGGTCGGTGTAGGCGGTGAACGGGCGGCCCTCCAGGAAGTAACGAAAATGGCGCACAGCCAGGTACAGAGCCAGGAGCTCACGATCGAACGCGCTGTACTTGGTCTGCGCGCGGTTGAGGTGGCCTCTGAAGAAGGCCAGAGGCCGCCAAACTCCGCCCGTCAGCTGCTCCAGTACAGGACCAACTGCCGACTCCGAGGCGTCCACAGTGAGAGCAGTCGGGGCATCTTCCCGCGGGTGCACCAGCATCACGGCCCGAGCAAGGGCCTCCTTCGCGCCGTCGAAAGCTGCCTCCGCCTCGTGGGTCCACTCAGCGCTCTTCTGCCGCCCACCCGCCAGAAGTTGATACAGGGGCCGCATGATGTGGGCTGCGGATGGCACGAAACGATGGTAGAATGCCACCATGCCGACAAATTCCTGCAAGCCACGCACCGTGCGTGGGCGGGGAAACCGACGGACGCCGTCAACCCTGTCAGGTAGGGGAACCGCACCTTGCGCAGTCACGCGGTGGCCGAGAAAGTCAATTTCGTTGACCTCAAAACGGCACTTGTCCAGGTTGATGGCCAAACCATGCTCGCTGAGCCGCTGACAGAGCTGTCGAAGGTGAGCGCAGTGTTCCTGCTGCGAGCGGCTGGCCACCAGGATGTCGTCCAGGTACACGAACACGAATTCGAGGTCACGACAAACCCCGTCCATGAGGCGCTGAAAGGCCTGTGCAGCGTTTTTGAGGCCGAATGGCATCCGAATAAACTCGTAAAGCCCGACTGGCGTGATGATAGCCATCTTGGGAACGTCATCCGGGTGAACCGGGATCTGATTATAACCCCGTACCAGATCCACTTTTGAAAAAAATGTGGCCCTAGCCAAATGGGCCGTGAAGTCCTGGATGTGGGGTACGGGGTATCGATCCGCTGTTGTTGCAGCGTTCAGCCGTCGGTAATCCCCACAAGGTCGCCAGCCCCCGCTTGCCTTAGGGACCATGTGGAGTGGGGACGCCCATGGGCTGCTCGAAGGGCGGACGATCCCCAAGGCCTCCATCGTGCGGAATTCCCGCCGTGCCAGGCGCAGTTTATCTGGTGGCAGTCGTCGTGCTCGTGCATGGAGTGGTGGGCCGGTAGTCGGGATATAATGTACAACTCCGTGGCTGGGGGTTGCTGAATGAAACTGCGGAGTGAGAATGTCCGGGAACGCAGCCAAGATTCGTGCGAATCAGGAGTCCACGGACGCCAGTGGCCGTCCCACCGGATGACCCAAGCGCAACGTGATTGGCTCCATTGTAGTGGCGTTGACCAAACGCTGACGCCCGACGTCCACCATGAGGGAATGCGTCCGGAGAAAATCGGCCCCGAGCAATGGTTGGGAGACGTCGGCAACGGTGAAGTTCCATGAAAAATGGCAGGAGCCGAGCACGATGGGAACCATGCGCAGTCCATATGTGCGGATGGGGCTGCCGTTCGCCGCGGTGAGGACGGGCCCCCGCTTACCGGAACGAATGTCGGCCAGCGAAGGGGGCAGGACGCTGAGCTCCGCTCCTGTATCCACGAGGAAGCGGGTCCCGGAGCGCCGATCCCAAGCGAAAAGGCGGTGAATTTGGCCGGCCACCGCGGGGACTATTGGCAGCCGGCCCAGGCGTTTCCCGGGAACGTGCATGGCTGGCGGCATTGTCGTGCTGCAGCACCCCAGCGCTGATGGAAATAGCACCAGCTCCTTGTGTTGGTGCTATTTTGAGCTTGCCTGCTCCTGCTGGTGGTGCCTGCAGCTTGCTGGCGCTGGACTGCAGGTGCAGTACCCCTCACTGCCGCTGGGGGTAATCGTGCTGGCCGTCGGGCTGGAGCTGTCACTCCTTCCACAGCTCCCCCGCCCCACCGGAGGAAATCGGGAGCTGCTGGGGTGACGTCATCGGCGTGCCTGCCGACGGCCAGCGCGTTGACGTCATCGGCGTGCCTGCCGACGGCCAGCGCGTTGACGTCATCCGGGCGCGTCGACCTCAGCGCGACCTCGTCTCTGCTGACGCCCAGCGCGCTGACGTCATCAGGGCGCGCCATCCACATGGCGTCGGCGCGCCTCCCGAGGGCCCGAAGGTCGGCAAACGAGGCGTCGGTGAGTTGCAATCGAATGTAGGCCGGCAGCAGATGCAGGTAAGTGTACTCGAACAACAGGCACGGCGTGTGCCCGTCTAATAACGCCACCATTTCCTTTAGGAGGGTAGATGGCCGCCGGTCGCCCAGGCCACCCATATGCAGGATCCTACCTGCCCGCTCCATCCTACTTAGTCCGTAAATTTGGAGCAGGAGCTGTTTCAGGCCGAGGTATTTATTATTGTCCGGGGGGGCTGCGAGGAAGTCCGATACTTCTTCCACCGCATCCTGGTCGAGGGCTCCCACCAGGTAATAGAAGCGGGTGGCATCGACCGTGATGCCCCGCAGGTTGAACTGGGCCTCCGCCTGCTGGAACCAGATGAGCGGCCGTGTGGTCCAGAAGCTGGGCAGTTTTACGGAGACCGCGTCCAGAGACAGGGTCGGGCTGGCGTGTGAGGAGGTAGGCCTTTGTTCTGTCTCCATCATGATGCCAATGGAGCGTCGGGGTCACCAATGTGGTGCATGGGTCTCAAAATGAGGCAAGTAGTCTGAAGTTTGAGAAGCACTTTACTTTTATTCCTCCCGGTTCAGGGGAAGACGAAACCAGGTTAAGATGGCACCCAAACCCTGCCTTTTATACCCTCCGGCTAAGGACCGCCTCCGGACTGCACCACTCCTGTGCCGAGGGGTTCGGCAGTATAATGGGATGACCCTTAGGAGCCGCCACAGTGTCAAATTTTAATTATATTGTGTATTCATAGATATTGCATTTATAAACCAATCAATATTCCATGTTAATATATCTGGAATGTATATACGAGAAAAGATTGAATCGGTGCAACTTGTATCAACTGGGGTTTAAAAGAAGGAGAGCATTTCATTGATAGATTTAAATTCCTGAGGGCCCTTGAAAGGAAGGATGTGAAGATGATGTTTTCTCATGCAAGATAATCTGGAAGTTGGGGTCACTGTTTAAAAATTGTGGTTCACACATTTAATAATTTGAAGGGGGCCTGAGGGCAAGCTCTTCACACTGAGGGCAATGAATATATGGAACAAACTGCCAGAGGAAGTGGTAGAGGCAGGTACTTTTACAACATTTCAAAAACATTTGGACAGGTACATCAACGGGAAAGGTTTAGAGAAATATGGGCAGTCAAATGAGAGCAGCTCAGGTAGGCACCTTGGTTGGCATGGACGGGTTTGGCTGAATAGTCTCAGTGCTGCATAATTCTATGATTCTTTGGTAATACAGCGCCCTCCATAAAGTTTGGGACAAATACCCATCATTTATTTACTTGCCTCTGTACTCCACAATTTGAGATTTGTAATAGAAAAAAATCACATGTGGATCAAGTGCACATTGTCAGATTTTAATAAAGGCCATTTTCATGTAAATGAAACTAGTCATGTTTAGAATTTTGTTGCTTATCCTGTGTCTTTCGGGTGGGCGGCGCGACTTACGTCGCAGCGGCCTCTGCAGTCCGTCTGTCTTTTTATTATTTTTTGTCTCGTTTGAATGTAGTTGTTATTTTTTTTTTTAACTGGGTATGTGTGTGGGGGGCGGGGGATAGGGAATCTTTTAAAATCTTTTCCATGTAAGGAGAACCCGACCTTTTCTTTGTCGGGTCTCCATTGTCGTTGGGGCCGAGCACCGCGGAGCGGCCTCCAACCGGAACGACCTGGGGCTCCAGTCGCGGAGCTGCGGACCTACTTACCATCGCGGAGCTGGCCGAGTTCGGAGCGGGTGGAGCTGTGGTGGCGCGAGGCTGCGACCTGACCCCGGGGATTCGGAGGCTTACCACAGGTCTGGTGGACGGTGACATCGGCAGCCCGCGGGTCCCTGCTTTTCGGGACTTCCGCTACAGTGACTTCTCCCGCCCGAGTTGCGGGGTTGAAGAGTACCTGGAGCGGGGGCCTTACATCATCGCCCGGTGCAGCTTGGAATGGCTGCGGGACTTGTTAGTGCCTGCCGGGGGCTCCAACACCAGACCCGGAGCGTGGCCTTGCATCACCTGGCGCGGTTTGAATGGCCGCGGGACACTTATCATCGCCCGCCGGGGGCTTTGACTGACATCGGGCAGAGAATGGGAAGTGCAGGGGAGAGATAAGACTTTGCCTTCCATCACAGTGAGGAGGAGATTCATTGCGATGGATGTCTGTGCAAATTGTGTTGTGTCTTGGTTCTTTTTTCTTGTGTGTATGACTGCAGAAACCAAAGTTCGTTTGAACCTCAATGAGGTTCAAATGAGAACAAATAAATTGTATTGTATTGTATTGTATTGTATTGTATTGTATTGTATTGCAATAGAAACATAGAAACATAGAAATTAGGTGCAGGAGTAGGCCATTCGGCCCTTCGAGCCTGCACCGCCATTTAATATGATCATGGCTGATCATCCAACTCAGTATCCCGTACCTGCCTTTTCTCCATACCCTCTGATCCCCTTGGCCACAAGGGCCACATCTAACTCCCTCTTAAATATAGCCAATGAACTGGCCTCAACTACCCTCTGTGGCAGAGAGTTCCAGAGATTCACCACTCTCTGTGTGAAAAAAGTTCTCCTCATCTCGGTTTTAAAGGATTTCCCCCTTATCCTTAAGCTGTGACCCCTTGTCCTGGACTTCCCCAACATCGGAAACAATCTTCCTGCATCTAGCCTGTCCAACCCCTTAAGAATTTTGTAAGTTTCTATAAGATCCCCTCTCAATCTCCTAAACTCTAGAGAGTATAAATGACTGCTTGAAGTCTGCGATTCATGGACATCACTAGTTGTTGGGTGTCTTCTCAGGTGATGCTCTTCCAGGCCTGTATTGCTGCCATCTTTAGCTTATGCTTGAGTTGGGGGCTAGTCCCCTTTGGTTTTATCTTCAGCATATAAAAGGCATGCTCAATCGGGTTCAGATCGGGTGATTAACTTGGCCACTCAGGAATTGACCATTTTTTAGCTTTGAAAAACTCCTTTGTTGCTTTAGCAGTATGTTTGGGATCATTGTCTTGCTGTAGAATGAACCGTCAGCCAATTAGTTTTGAGGCATTTGTTTGAACTTGAGCAGATAGGATGTGACAATACGCTTCAGAATTCATTATGCTACTACCATCAGCAGTTGCATCATCAATGAAGAAAAATGAGCCAGTACCTTCAGCAGCCATACATGCCCAGGCCATAACACCCCCACCACCGTGTTCCACAGATGATGTGGTATGCTTTGGATCTTGGGCAGTTCCTTCTCTCCTCCATGCTTTGCTCTTGCCATCACTTTGATATAAGTTAATCTTCGTTTCACCTGTCCTCAAGACCTTTTTCCAGAACTGTGGTTGCTTATTTAAGTACTTCTTGGCAAACTGCAACCTGGCCAACCTATTTGTGCAGCTAACCAGTGGTTTGCATCTTGCAGTGCAGCCTCTGTATCTCTGTTCATGAAGTCTTCTGCGGACAGTGGTCACTGACAAATCCACACCTGAAGAGTGTTTCGGACAGGTGTTTGGGGGTTTTCCTTTATTATAGAGATCATTCTTCTGTCATCAGCTGTGGAGGACTTCCTTGGCCTGCCAGTCCCTTTGGGATCAGAAAGCTCATCAGCGCTCTCTTTCTTCTTAAAGATGTTCTAAATGGTTGATTTTGGTAAGCCTAAGGTTTGGCTGATGTCGCCAACTGTTCTATTCTTGTTTCTCAGTCTCATAATGGCTTCTTTGACTTTCATAGAAACATAGAAACATAGAAATTAGGTGCAGGAGTAGGCCATTCGGCCCTTCGAGCCTGCACCGCCATTCAATATGATCATGGCTGATCATCCAACTCAGTATCCCGTACCTGCCTTCTCTCCATACCCCCTAATCCCCTTAGCCACAAGGGCCACATCTAACTCCCTCTGAAATATAGCCAATGAACTGGCCTCAACTACCCTCTGTGGCAGAGAGTTCCAGAGATTCACCACAAAAAAGTTCTTCTCATCTTGGTTTTAAAGGATTTCCCCCTTATCCTTAAGCTGTGACCCCTTGTCCTGGACTTCCCCAACATCGGGAACAATCTTCCTGCATCTAGCCTGTCCAACCCCTTAAGAATTTTGTAAGTTTCTATAAGATCCCCTCTCAATCTCCTAAATTCTAGCGAGTATAAACCAAGTCTATCCAGTCTTTCTTCATAAGACAGTCCTGACATCCCAGGAATCAGTCTGGTGAACCTTCTCTGCACTCCCTCTATGGCAATAATGTCCTTCCTCAGATTTGGAGACCAAAACTGTACGCAATACTCCAGGTGTGGTCTCACCAAGACCCTGTACAACTGCAGTAGAACCTCCCTGCTCCTATACTCAAATCCTTTTGCAATGAAAGCTAACATACCATTTGCTTTATTTACTGCCTGCTGCACCTGAATGCCTACCTTCAATGACTGGTGTACCACAGAGGGTAGTTGAGGCCAGTTCATTGGCTATATTTAAGAGGGAGTTAGATGTGGCCCTTGTGGCCAAGGGGATCAGAGGGTATGGAGAGAAGGCAGGTACGGGATACTGAGTTGATGATCAGCCATGATCATATTGAATGGCGGTGCAGGCTCGAAGGGCCGAATGGCCTACTCCTGCACCTAATTTCTATGTTTCTATGTTTCTATGTACCATGACACCCAGATCTCGCTGCATCTCCCCCTTTCCCAATCTGCCACCATTTAGATAATAGTCTGCTTTCCCGTTTTTGCCACCAAAATGGATAACCTCACATTTATCCACATTATACTGTATCTGCCAAACATTTGCCCACTCACCCAGCCTATCCAAGTCATCTTGCAGTCTCCTAGCATCCTCCTCACAGCTAACACTGCCCCCCGGCTTAGTGTCATCCGCAAACTTGGAGATATTGCCTTCAATTCCCTCATCCAGATCATTAATATATATTGTAAATAGCTGGGGTCCCAGCACTGAGCATTGCGGTACCCCACTAGTCACTGCCTGCCATTGTGAAAAGGACCCGTTTACTCCTACTCTTTGCTTCCTGTTTGCCAGCCAGTTCTCTATCCACATCAATACTGAACCCCCAATGCCGTGTGCTTTAAGTTTGTATACTAATCTCTTATGTGGGACCTTGTCAAAAGCCTTCTGGAAGTCCAGATACACCACATCCACTGGTTCTCCCCTATCCACGCTACTAGTTACATCCTCGAAAAATTCTATAAGATTCGCCAGACATGATTTACCTTTCGTAAATCCATGCTGACTTTGTCCAATGATTTCACCACTTTCCAAATGTGCTGCTATCCCATCTTTAATAACTGACTCTAGCAGTTTCCCCACTACCGATGTTAGACGAACTGGTCTGTAATTCCCCGTTTTCTCTCTCCCTCCCTTCTTAAAAAGTGGGGTTACATTTGCTACCTGCTAACTAATCTCTTTCTTTTCACATATCTATAAAAACTTTTGCAGTCAGTTTTTATGTTCCCTGCCAGTTTTCTTTCATAATCTATTTTTTCCTTTCCTAATTAAGCCCTTCGTCATCCTGTGCTGGTCTCTGAATTTCTCCCAGTCCTCCGGTATGCTGCTTTTTCTGGCTAATTTGTACGCATCATCCTTCGCTTTGATACTATCCCTGATTTCCCTTGTTATCTACGGATGTACTACCTTCCCTGATTTATTCTTTTGCCAAACTGGGATGAACAATTTTTGTAGTTCATCCATGCAGTCTTTAAATGTCTACCATTGCATATCCACCGTCAACCCTTTTAGAATTAATTGCCAGTCAATCTTGGCCAATTCACGTCTCATACCCTCAAAGTTACCTTTCTTTAAGTTCAGAACCATTGTTTCTGAATTAACAATGTCACTCTCCATCCTAATGAAGAACTCAACCATATTATGGTCACTCTTGCCCAAGGGGGCACGTACAACAAGATTGCTAACTAACCCTTCCTCATTACTCAATACCCAGTCTAAAATAGCCTGCTCTCTCGTTGGTTCTTCTCCATGTTGATTTAGATAACTATCCGGAAACATTCCAACAAAACGTGGCACAACTTTGTCCTCATGTTGATAAACAGCAATAAAAGTTTCCAAAGGTGATGGAAAGACTAGAGGAAAGACTAGGTGCTGAGATCTCTCTTATACCTGCATTAAGGAGGCAATTAAACACACCTGAGCAATTACATACGCCTGTGAAGCCATGTGTCCCAAACATTATGGTGCCCTGAAATGGGGGGGATTATGTATAAACGCAGCTGTAATTTCTACATGGTAAAACCAAAATGTGTAAAAATACCCTTTAATAAAATCTGACAATGTGCATTTTAACCACATGTGATTTTGTTTATTACAAATCTCAAATTGTGGAGTACAGAGGCAAATAAATAAATGATGGGTCTTTGGCCCAAACATTATGGAGGGCCTGCCTGCATGTAAGCTAAAATAGTAATATGGTTTCCCCACTTGCTGTCTCATATTTATACTGGAGAACATGAATATTCCAGCTGTTTCACAGCAGGTGCTTAAGCAGGAATCTAAATCTAGCTATTTTTAGAGGAGAAAATGTGTACATGCATTAGATTTCTGAATCTATTTAATGATTACTGAGGCCCGTACCTTGCTTATCCCACTCCTGCCCATGTCCCTGTTCCACAGGTTTAATTAGAGATGTGCACACCTAGGACTCAAAGCTCTTTCTTAGTTCTTCTTGGTTTCTTGATCCTCCAAAATATTCCAAATATTCCACCACTGTCCTCCCGAAAAAGGTAGGTTCACGATCCCTCTGCTTTCCCTTCCTGGAGCGAACAATCAGATCTTTGGTCTTTTGAGAGCAAGATCGTTGGTATGGCAACCACTCAACCACATTATCGATCTCCCTCCTGTACCAAGACTCATCATAATCATCATAATACACATGATATAAAAATCTAACAATGCAATTTTATAATAATGACTCTTTTTGATTGGGTGTTATGATAATTAATCTCCAACTGTATTCAGTGATATCGCACCAGGGAGAGATGCATAAATCCTGGCAAATTATGCCTTGGAGTTAAAAAATATGATGTAAATTACTTCAGCCATAATTTCTTAAAACATATACGGTGGAATTGTACCTTTATAATAGTATTTGGCTCTACGAGAACATCTGTTTCCAGGATTAAGCTCACAACAAAATTGGTCTTTAATGTGATATCAGAAATGAGTCCCATTTAATCATCAGAATCTCTTTCATTGTTAAAAACTATTTAAGTTTACCATATTTCAGTTCATATGATGCTTACTACTTTCCCATTATGCAAAGCGACACTTCAAAAATAAAGTGTTTTTCATTTATTTCAGGCCCGGCACGGTGGTGCAGTGGTAGAGTTGGTGCCTTACAGCGCTTGCAGCGTCAAAGACCTGGATTCGATCCTGACTGCGGGTGCTGTCTGTGCAGAGTTTGTACGTTTTCCCCATGACCGCGTGGATTTTTTGTCTGAAAACTTTGGTTTCCTCCCACACTCCAAATACTTTCAGGTTTGTAGGTTAATTGGCTTGGTGTAAATGTAAAAATAATTTGTCCCTATTGCCGTTAATGTGCATGGATCATTGGTCGGTGCAGACTCGGTGGGCCGAAGGGCCTGTTTACACGATGTATCTGTAAACTAAATTAAACTAAACTAAATTACTTGGCATATGGGAATTAAGCTGACATGGTAACCTTGCCACCCTCGAACTCAAAGATAGCCCTCCAGTAAACCCTCTCAATATTTTGTGAAAATTCAAAATGATTAAGGTGTTAAAGATTTAAGAAGGAACCGCAGATGCTGGAAAATTGAAGCTAGACCAAAATGCTGGAGAAACTCAGTGGGTGAGGCAGCATCTATGGAGCGAAGGAAATAGGCAATGTTTCGGGTCGAGACCCGTCTTCAGACTGATGTGAGGGTGGGGGGGGGGGGGCGGGAAGACTAAAGGAAGGGGCGGAGCAAGGGGGGGGGGGGGGGGGGGGGGGGAAGGGGGGGGAAAGGAAGAGGCGGAGACAGTGGGCTGAGGGAGAGCTGAGAAGGGGAGGAGAAAGCAGGGACTACCTGAAATAAGGGAAGTCAATGTTCATACCGCTGGGGTGTAAACTGTCAGACGAAATATGAGGTGCTGCTCCTCCAATTTACGGTGGGCCTCGCTCTGGCCATGGAGGAGACCCAGGACAGAAAGGTCGGATTTAGAATGGGAGGGGGAGCCACGGGGAGATCAGGTAGGTTAATGCGAACCGAGCGGAGGTGTTGGGCGAAGCGATCGCCAAGCCAACGCTTGGTCTCACCGATGTAGAGCAGCTGACACCTAGAGCAGCGGATGCAATAGATGAGGTTAGAGGAGGTGCAGCTGAACCTCTGTCACACCTGGAAAGACTGCTTGGGTCCATGAATTGAGTCAAGGGGGGAGGCACTTTCCCTTGCAACCGCAGGAAATGCTACACTTGTCGCTTTCCCTCCACCCTTGAAGAAGGGTCTCGACCTGAAACGTTGCCTATTTCCTTCGCTCAATAGATGCTGCCTCACCCGCTGAGTTCCTCCAGCATTTTTGTCTACCCAAGGTATTATAGGATACTGGTAGTGAGAACACTGCAGGTCAGAATGCACTGCCATAGCAGATGGACAAGGAGGACTCTGTACATATTTCCAGCCCCGTGTGCCATGCAAATACTGATGGACCCAAACAGTGTGGCAAGCACATTCTAAAGATAGGATGTCAGCAAACGTTGCAATGAAAACAAATATGAAACTGATATATTTGGATGAGAATTGCCAACCTAATGGTTGTACATCTCTGGCTGGTAATGACATTTCACCAATTTGTGCTGCACCAACAGCAGAAAGTTAATTGCATCCAACTTCTGGCCAAAAAAATAGCAACATAGAATTATTCTCCCATTTTAAGCTTCAAATTATTAAAACCTGAAGTAAGTAAGAAATAAAACAAATGCTTCCGGGATGATTTACTCTCCAGAAGATTTAGCACAGCAAGAATAACAAGACTATGCATTAACAAAATAGCTTAAAGACATCACATTACCGACTTGTTAAATATTTTATGCAGCTGTATTGTTTTATAGTGTGTTAGAACACCAGGGCTCCCAGGTACACTGCTGCCAGATAGATTTACTTGCAATGAATTCCACCTGGACTGCCTGGCAGTCAACATTAAACCCTCATTGTTGGAGAATGAACCGATGTGTTCATTCTAAATCGCGAGGCTGTGGGTAGGAGCCATCTGGACCTATCGCTGAGTGCTTGAGTAATTGTAGTTTGGCAGCCAGCAAGAATAGGGAGACAAATGGAAGATTTTCCTCGCACGGGCCCCATGCCCTCCCATTATTCTTACTTAGAATGATAGCCTGGACTAAGTCGCTTGTAGTCGGTAAATTAGGGAATAATCCCCCTTTCTTGGTCCTTATCCTGCAATTTGTTATACATCAAACATCCCTGCAATCCAGTAATGTCATTTGCGTCATTCTCAGTTCAATGTGTAAAGCGGTTGTATTTGTTTCGTATTGAATTCCTGATGCCTTTAAGGCTTGGCATTCACCATAAGCAAAGTTGGTTGTGGCTATTAAGTGTTTCTTCAGGCTAATTGCACCAACGGACGAGATAATACAAAGCAAAAGAATCGTTGTTGGGATTCTGCTGCTTTATTCTCTTATCCGGTCTTTTCCGATTTGAAAACCAAAAAAAATAATACATGATAGTTTGTGGAATGGAGGGTCAGGCTTTAGACTTTAGACACATTGGGGAAAGAGGCCTTTCGGCCCACCGAGTCCATGCCGACCATCAATCACCCCATAGACCAGCACTATCCAACACACTGTGGATAATTTACAATTTATTACCAATGCCAATCTTTGGAGTGTGAGGGGAAACCGGTGCAGCTGGAGAAAACCCTTGTGGTCACAGAGAGAGGGTACAAACTCCGCACAGATAGCACCCATGGTTAGGATCGAACCCGGGTCTCTGGCGCTGTCTGGCAGCAACTCTACCGCTGCGCTACTATGCCATGAGGTCGATTCAGGAGAATCACTTTGAAATAGTGGTGGCAGCAGCAGATGAAGGAAAGTATCGGTGCAGTGAGCGGGATCCCTGGGCTTCTGAGTTTAGCTGAGGGAGGTAACCTGCCGCGCGGAGGCTGAGTGGTGGCTGTGGGATGTGAGGGTTCGGAGCTTTGGCAAGTCAAGGTATTGGCAGGGTGGGCTGCTGGAGGCCCTGCAGCTGCCAAGGTAAAATGTGGATTGGGAGCCACTGGAGGCCGAACGTGTGGATCGGACGCAGCCTGCAGCATGGAACGGCAGAACAGTGGTGAAGGACATCGATTCTACTACTCTTACACTACAATCATTGCCCTTTTGTACTTATTTATGATTGTGATATATAATATAATATCATTGAATTGTACGCAAAATTAAGAATTTTATTGTGTCTAGCTACATGTAATAATAAAGTACCATTGAACCATTGGACGGGATCAAGGAAAGAGCGGCCCTGTTTTCACCAATCTTTCCATCACCACGCACAAGAAGCGCAAGACAGGCACCATTGTATGCAGATGCAGAGGAGTGTGTTCAGCTCTGGCTGAACAACTTCTAATCTTGTGTGTGGACTCGATAAGAAGAACCATTGGACAACAGCAAATGGTACTCTCTGTGGTTAGGTATCCCATACCAAAAAAAACCCACCAAGTTCTAATGTAATGAGGATTTGACAAACTCATTTGTTTCTTCACCTCAACATTATGTATTTAGTTTGGTTTCATGCACAATTAAATACAGAAACCAATTGTGCATTTTCTTGTCTGGCTAGCTTATAGAAAGCAAAATACATTTTTACCTACGATGAGAACATTCCTTATTTTAATGGAAATAAGACATTCCAGATCAAACATTTGAAAAACAAAATCCTCCAGCAGGTTTTGTTTTTAAACCTAATGTTATATTCACAGATCTTCCCAATTATCTTATCTTATTTATTTGTAAGTACTAAAAAAGATTGGAGGGAATAGGTGCTTGAATCTCTCTGAAACTGTTTGAAATAAACAGTCTTTGTCCAAATGTTGAGGGTTGGGGAGAGAATTCAGCTTTCCTCATAAATGGCGTGGTGATTGACATCCATCCCTGTCCAGGTCAGACATCTGTCCCTGTCCTTCATTCCTCTTTCATGCAGAGAAAAAGTGAATAATGGTTATGACTGAGAATCTCGTTCAACCTTCCTCATGGCTACATGGAAATTAATGAGACCATTTGCAATATGGACATCCTTACTGGCACACAGCTGAGGCCAAGAACAAAAGCTTGGACCACCCCGTCAACAAGGTCCAATGCTGTCCCAGACTGTACTTTTAAAGATGATTATTGGCACAAGTATCTGTTACCTAACTGACAGGTCATTTTTTTACTCATGCCCATAGAAAATAAACCTACACCAATGATCATTGTTACAAAAGTGAGGGCAAATTTTGACACGGAAAAAAATAAATTGTGAAAACTACACCAGAATGTAAAGATAACACCCTGAATTTTCAATGCAGATATATTAAGCCCGGCGTGAGGGCCTGAACATCGGGCCACCCGGGGCGGCGACTGCAGGTGCTCGGAAGGCCCCGACTACGGATGGACACGGAGGGGAGGCTGGCTGGACTATGGTGCCGTCCTCACCTGGGTGCCATTTATGTTATGTTGTGTTGTGGACTTTTTGTGTTTGTGCTTTTGTTAAATTTTTAATTCAATTTCAATTTTATTTTTTTAATATGTTTTATTATTTATTTATTATTTATTTTTATTATTTTTTCTTGTGATTTTTTTTTAACGATACTGCTGTACGGGAAATTCATTTCGTTGTCTCAAAGTGAGGCAACGACAATAAAATTTGAATACAATACAATACATTAAGAGGTAGGAAAGTGAAAAGCAGGTGAAATTATACAAATTTATTGTTGCGGGTGATTTCAACCACTCCGACCTTAAAACTGTACTCCCCAGGTTCCATCAGCATGTTTTCTGCCCAACCAGAGGAAACAATGTTCTGGACTTAGTTTACACTAATATCACTGAAGCCTACAAAGCCCTCCCCCTCCCCCACCTTGGACAGTCTGACCACCTCTCCCTGTTCCTGCTCCCCAAATACACACCTCTGATCAGACGTGTGAAACCTACCATGAGGACAGTGAAGGTCTGGCCTGAGGGGGCTGTCTCTGACTTACAGGAGCAGTTTCAGCAGACAGACTGGAGTCTCTTTGCTACTCAGTCCACCTCCAATTCACAAGTGGACATCAACTCGTACACCTCAACAGTTCTGGACTATATAAAATTCTGTACCGATAACGTCACTACCCACAAGGAGATAAAGACTTTCCCTAACCAGAAGCCGTGGATGAACAGGGAGGTCAGACTCCTACTGAAGGCTCGCGATGCCGCTTTCAGATCTGGCGACGCTGAGGGATACAGCTCATCCAGGGCCAATCTGAAAAAGGGGAATTAGGACTGCTAAACTCAATCACAAACGGCGGATTGAGGAGCATTTCCATAACAACTCTGACCCCAGGCGCATGTGGCAAGGAATCAAATCCCTTGCCGATTATCAGAAAGTTAACACCCCTCCCCCAGACAACGACACCCTGCCTGACGAGCTAAACCACTTCTATGCTCGCTTTGACCGAGACAACAAAACCCCAGCCATTAAAGTTGCTCCACCCCCGAATGAACAACCTCTCAGCCTCTCCACCTCTGCTGTACAAGATGCACTGAGCAAGGTGAATGAGCGCAAAGCTGCTGGCCCCGATGGCATCCCTGGCCGGGTGCTTAGGGCATGTGCTGGACAACTATCCCCAGTCCTCGCCGACATTTTCAATCTCTCACTGGCCCAGGGTGTTGTCCCCACTTGCCTCAAGACATCAACCATCGTGCCAGTGCCCAAACAGTCAGCTACAGGGAGTCTCAACGATTTCCGCCCAGTGGCACTCACCCCTGTCATTGCAAAGTGCTTTGAGCGGCTGATCTTGGCTCACCTCAAAGCCTGCCTCCCCCCCACACTGGACCCCCATCAGTTTGCCTACCGGACCAACAGGTCTACAGAGGACGCCATATCGGCGGCCCTACACTCTGCCCTGACCCACCTGGACTACAACAACTCCTACATCAGGCTGCTGTTCATAGATTTCAGCTCTGCCTTTAACACCGTCATCCCAGCCAGCTTGATCACCAAACTCAGTGGACTTGGCATCTCCACCTCCCTCTGCAACTGGACATTGGACTTCCTCACTAACAGACCACAGTCTGTTAGGGTCAATAACCTCACCTCCTCCACTATAACACTGAACACCGGAGTGCCACAGGGCTGTGTGCTTAGCCCTCTCCTCTACTCCCTCTTCACCCACGACTGCATCCCAAAGCACAGATCCAACGCCATTATTAAGTTTGCTGACGATACCACGGTGGTAGGACTGATCAGCGACAACGATGAGTCAGCCTACAGGGATGAGATCCAGCACCTGACCACCTGGTGTGCCGACAATAACCTCATCCTCAACTCCAAAAAGACGAAGGAGATTATTGTCGACTTCAGGCAGACCAGAGGAGGCAGTCATACCGCCATCCATATCAACGGGACTGAGGTGGAGCGCGTCTCCAGCTATAAATTCCTCGGAGTGCATATCTCGGAGGACTTGTCCTGGTCCCTCAACACCTCCAAGCTGATCAAAAAGGCACAGCAGCGCCTTTACTTCCTTAGGAGGCTCAAGAAAGCCCACCTGTCCCCCCAGATCCTGACCAACTTTTACCGCTGTACCATAGAGAGTATCCTGACCACCTGCTTCACGGTATGGTACAGCAGCTGCACTGCTGCGGACAGGAAAGCACTACAACGGGTGGTGAAAACCGCGCAGCACATCATCGGTGCCCCGCTCCCTGCCATGGATGCCCTCCACCGAAAACGGTGTCTGAGACGGGCTGGGAAGATCATCAAAGACCCCTCACACCCCAACCATGGACTGTTTGCCCTCCTCCCATCAGGGAGGCGGTACAGGAGCCTCAGGTCACGTACCAGCAGGATGAGGAACAGCTTCTATAACAACACAATTACATTGCTGAACTCGGAGTCCCGACGATAGACTTCTCTGGTCCCTCCGTCCCCCTTTGTTTAATCATTCTGTATTTCCTGATTATTCTGTATCTTCTCTCTTTCTATTTTTTTCTTGTTTTTTCTCTTTATATACAACTACTACGGTCTGACGCAAAACTGCATTTCGTTGTACTGATACTTGTATTTGTGCGATGACATTAAAGTTGAATTGAATTGAAAAAATTCTCTCATTTCGTGAATGCCTATATTTTTTGGACAGATTTGCTCCACTTTAGGTTCTGCTGAGATTATTCCCATCACGATACCAATTGCATGCAACTTAATTTCTTTCTGTCTCAATGCTTCAGTATATTGTTCCACAATCAGTGATCCACTATCATGGAATCAGTTGGGGAGTGGGATATATCTGCTGTAAGGCATTGCCTGTTTTATAATTAGTTGGGTAATAATAGGCTGTTGATTGAGTATAGATTCCATCCTTAAACCCCTTGCAAAACAAAAGAGATGTTCAGGGTAGACAAAAAATGCTGGAGTAACTCAGTGGGACAGGCAGCATCTCTGGAGAGAAGGAATGGGTGACGTTTCGGGTCCAGACCCTTCTTCAGTCTGAAGTACCATTGAGTTGCTCCAGCATTTTGTGTCTACCTTTGATTTAAACCGGCATCTGCAGTTCTTTCCTACACAAGAGATGTTCAGCTATGTTAAAAGCGGCGTGTATGGCCGAATATCATGATTGCATCAAGGGTGTTGCTGAAGTAGATTGGTCACAGATTTCTTCTGACAAAGGCCATCTTTACAAATTCAAAGGAAAAAACATAGCTGATTGTTGCAGTTGAAGATTTTCACACTGGTCAGATTATTTGAATGAATGAAAGTATAAATGAATGAATGGATGAATGAATGAATGATTGAATGCTTTATTGTCACATGCGACACTTCACAGTAAAATTCTTTGCTTGTATGCAAATAGTCGCCGCATAAGGTCGCTCACAAAGTTACAAAGTATCGACACCATGTTGTTCTCAAGGAACATGACTTAAGGGCCTGTCCCACAAGCATGCGGCTGCATGCAGCAAGCGCAACCAAACCGGTAGCAGGTGCCACGCGGGGGTCGCGCAGAGGATGAGTGATCCCCGTACAAGGCCGGTCCCACCAGCATGCGCCTGCATGCGGCGAGTGCGACCAAACTAGAAGCGGGGGCCGCTGGGAGATCGAGAGTGACGTGAAGTTCGAGCGAAGTTCGCGGGAAGCTGTGTACGGCGTTGAGATGCCGCGCACACCCGTCGAGGCGGTGCGTATGGCGTCGAGGCGGCTGCGGGCCGGCAGGCCGTTGCCACGCGGAATTTATGAACAGTCAGTTTTTCGGAGCCCGGCGCGATGTGGTAACTAGCTCCACACAACTCCATACAACTCCGGCGATCAAAGTGGGACCGGACCCGCGAGGCCATACAGCTCAAGCGACCACGTTAGGTTGCGCTTGCTGCATGTAGTCGTATGCTTGTGGGACTGGCCCTTTAGTCAAACACTGACAAATGTTTAGAAAGAAATATCCATTTTATTGACTGATGGCTTTTGCGTTGACCTTTAAAGCATTTATCCATATTTGTCACTCAGGTCTTTCCGTGCAATACTTCTTTGCAGGCAATTGAGTGGCTAATTTAGTGACCTGCTTACAATGCCACATTGAGTTGGAGCAGGTATCGAGAGGAACATGTTCTCATTCCTTTCACCTTGAATATTGAACAGATAGATAGTGAGGCAGGAAAATTTAAGGACAGACTTCCAGATCTCAGACACAGCCACTGATGAAAAATTGATGACAATCAAGAATACTCAAGAGGCCAAACTTTAATGAGTGCCGAAGTTAAAAAAGGTTAAAGAGAATGCAGTGTCTTTGTTATCAAGCAAAGGTTGCAACTCACACTTACAAATTAGCATACATCCCAAGTGTTCAAATAACTTGCTCAATATCCAAGGTAGACAAAAATGCTGGAGAAACTCAGGAGGTGAGGCAGCATCTATAGAGCGAAGGAATAGGCGACGTTTCGGGTCAAGACGTCTCTATCTATATCTGTTTAGAGGTAAAGGGCTCTTCCACAACCAGGGGGCATCACCCTGTTTGATCTTATTTTTACTTGATAATTCCAAAAAAAATCAACTCAAAAATGTAGATGAAATACCATAAATCCCTTTGTCCCCGTCCTACTGTTCAAAAATGTGTCCAATAAGTATTTATTTTATATTAGAAGTCTGTTCTTCTAGGATCATTACAGTTATGGAAGGCTTTGTGAAGTGAGGCATCAGTCGTGTTAATTTGCTTCATTAACAGAGTGGTGGTCATAGCCAGGAGCTGCACATCACACTAAGTGGAAATGCATGGAAGATACGCATAAAGCAATTTCTCTAACTTCAAATAAACATTGCATCCCCTCTCTCTCCGTCCCTCCCCCACCCTAGTCACGGTACTTGTTTCACTGTCGTCCAGTTGAGTTTCAGTATCTGTGTACTTCGTTATCGCCTATCCCACAGCCAACAATGGACCATTGTGGCTCCATCTTCCCTTGATTATTGCGGCATTTTTCATACCTTCCATGCATTTGCCCTATATCTGTCATTTCCCATTCCCCTGACGCTCAGTCTGAAGAAGGATCTGGAGCTGAAACGGCACCTATTCCTGTTCTCCAGAGATGCTACCTGGCCCGCTGAGTTACTCCAGCCTTTTGTGTCTGTCTTTGGTTTAAACCAGCACCTGCAAATCCTCCCTACACACTTCTAAGTCTTTGCTAAAGTCACTTGGCACTGCTGCAATTAGCCATGTAACAACAGGAAAGAAAACCGGATCAGTATAATACATAAACTACCAAAGGCATAATTAGAAGGCAAGTATTTCACCGGGATTTTTGGTATTCTGTTTAATTAAGTGGGTATCGCCTGTTAAATTCATAATTGGCTTCATCTTTTTAAGATCAATCCAACCACTTGTGTATTATTCTGGCACAATAATAATAATCCATTGGACTATCTTTAATTGGACTTTACCTTGCACAATAATAATAATAATAATAATAATAATAATAATAATAATAATAATAATAATAATAATAATAATAATACATTTTATTTATGGGCGCCTTTCAAGAGTTTCAAGGACACCTTACAAAAATTTAGCAGGTAGAGGAAAACATGTAAGGGGAATGAAATAAATAGTAGAGACATGACTAGTACACAAAGTAAATACAGAATTCAATACAAAACACAGTATGAGGCAATTAATACACAGATGAAAAGGGACGTGGGGCTAAGGATAGGCAGAGGTGAAGAGATGGATCTTGAGGCAGGACTGGAAGATGGTGAGGGACACGGAATTGCGGATCAGTTGAGGGAGGGAGTTCCAGAGCCTGGGAGCTGCTCTGGAGAAGGCTATGTCCCCAAAACTGCATTATTCCATTTACCCTGTATCTGTACACTCGGCTCAATTGTGCTAAGTTCATAAGTGATAGTAGCAGAATTAAGCCATTAGGCCCATCAAGTCTACTCCACCATGCAACGATCTTTCCCTCTTAACCCCATTCTCGTGCTGATGTAGAGTTGCTCCCTTACAGGACCAGAGACCCGAGTTCGATCCTGACTACGGATGCTATCTGTACAGAGGATGTATGTTCTCCCCATGACCACGTGGGTTTTCCCCAGGTGCTCCAGTTTCCTCCCTTCCTCCAAAGACGTACAGGTTTGTAGGTTAATTGACTTCGGTAAAAATTGTAAATTGTCCCTAGTGTGTAGGATAATGCTAGTGTACGGGGATCAATGGTTAGCGCAGATTCACTGGCCTGTTTCCACTCTGTATCTCTAAAAAAAAAAAAAAAACCTAATAAAGCTTTTCACTGTACCTCGGTACACATGACAATAAACTGCACTAAACGAAAGGAAAAATGTTAAACATCCCAATCACGTTGGGTGATGTGACCTTCAGTTGTTGGTGCTGCCACACAGTCTGTCCCTATCCACCCTGGTGGAGCTGGTGAAGGTTCACGGGGTGCTGTGGAAAAGGTTTAGTGAGTTAATGGTGGGCACGCCATGGTTAATGCAAGCCGCAGCCACAGTATATCAACTGCAAGGCGGTGGATGTTTAGGTTAGTGGATGGAATGTTGATCAAGTGAACTCTAACTTACTCTCATCATGCTGTCACAGTATGATGAATAGAATGTAGGGAGACACTACAGAAAAAACAAAAATGCTTTTAACACTGACAACAGCACAATAAATTGATAACTTCCACACCAAGCTGCACATGGGCCCTTACCATTCATCCCAGCTATCTTCACTTACATGCCTTGTATTTTGAAATGGGTAAGAATAAATAGAAATCTTGAAATGCCTACTCAGCGCTATAGCCCTGTGCTGCTTTGGACCATGAATCTGTTACATGATTTAGCTAAAGATGTAACATTAGGCCAGTATTTTAGAGTATTGTTGGATTTGGTTCGGTGATTGGGAACATATTTGCCGAGTTTTGGTTCCTGGAAATTTTACACATAGTACTTTAACAACTTTGAGAGATTTGTTGAAATAGAATACTTCAACATGCCAACTCTACCCAGCCAATGGAAAGCACCTCCCAAGTGGCCAATTCCCAACTTCCTCCCAACTTCCATTTCATGTTCAAGTTCAATTTCAAGCTTGTGTTTATTGTCACTTAACCATCTAAGGTACAGTGAAATTTGAGTTACCGTACAGCCATACTAAGTGAAAAGAACACAATACACACATTAAACATAAACATACACCATAGGGAAATCAACATTCCTCACTGTGATAGAAGGCAATAAAGTTCAGTCATCTTCCTCGTTGCTCCCCCGTGTTGGGGCCTTGAACCCTCCACACTTGCTGTTGCCGACGGTCCGATGTTCAAGCGCTCTCGTCGTGATGGTCCGGACACATTGGAACACTCCGCGGCTTGGAACTCCCGAGTCGGCCACTTCTTACCGGAGACCGCGGGCTTTACGTTGTTAAAGTCCACAGGCCCCGAGGTCAGAGCTTTTCTTCGGCCGAACATCGGAAAAGGATCCCCGGCTCCGTGATGGTAAGTCCGTGCTGTGCACACGGCTTGAAACTCCAGGCCGCACCACTCCAGGTTCTTAAAATAATAAAAACAGAGAAGTAGACAAATAGGCTGCTGGCGAGGCAGCCACATGTTATGTTCTCAATTAATTTTTAGAATCAACATTTTTTTAAATCTCTAAGGTTGATTGTTTTATTTGGACCTGGGACTAAATGTGTCAATTCGTAACTTATTACCCTTTACCGATTATTTCATTTCCTCTTCCTCGCATCCCCTCATACCATTCAATTTTCCCCATAATTCCTTGCCTTGACCATATTCACTTCATTCTGACCCTCAACTACTCTCCCCACTTCTTCTTCCCATGAAAATTCATGTTCATAAGTTCATAAATTATAGGAATAGAATTAGACCATTCGGCCCATCAAGTCCACTCCTCCATTCAATCATGGCTAATCATTCTTTCCCTCTCAACCCCATTCTCCTGCCTTCTCCCCATAACCACTGACTCCCATACTAATCAAGAATCCACCTTAAAAATATCAATTGGTCTCCATGGCCTTCTGTGGCAATCAATTCCATAGATCACCCTCTGACTAAAGAAATTCTACGATCACCGACAAGCCGAGGATTTCGCTGCAGGTCTCGAACGTTGATTTACAGTTCCAGGTGGACACTGGTGCTGCTGTGTCGCTAATGGGTCAGGACACCTGGGAGAGGATCGGATCGCCGAAACTGAAACCGGCCAACATCCGCCTTTTTGGGTACGGACGACAGCCCATTACCACGAAAGGCAAATGCACTGTTGCCGTTTCCTGTAATGGTATGACACAGATGTTGCCGTTGATCGTCGTTGGTAAAGAAGGTACATCCCTGTGCGCCATCGACTGGATCCATGCTTTCAAGCTTGACATGAACGACGATGGATCAACTATGGCATTGTCAACTACCACGGATTGCAACATGGTCAGCAAGTGCGAGAACAACCTGCAGACGGTTTTTGACCAGTTTCCGGACGTTTTCGCACCTGGACTCGGGCATTGCACAAAGATGAATGCATGGCTCATACTCAAAGACGATGTCATCCCTAAGTTCTTCAAACCAAGACCAGTTCCGTTCAGTTGGATGGACGCCGTCGACAAGGAACTCTGCCGTCATGAGGAAATGGGAATTATCACCCATGTGGACCATTCAGACTGGGCCACACCCATAGTTGTGGTTCAGAAGCCTTGCAGCAAGTTGCACATCTGTGGCGACTACAAAGTGACTGTAAACCCTCAATTGCACATTGATCAACACCCCATACCAAAAGTGGACGAGCTGTTCGTCAAGCTGCAAGGAAGACAGTACTTCTCGAAATTGGACATGTCTTGCGCGTATCTCCAAGTGGAACTGGATGATGAGACAAAAAACTTGCTCGTGATCAACACACACAAGAGACTGTTCAGATACAACCGATTGTTGTTTGGACCGGCACCAGCCATCTTCCAGAAACTTGTCGACAATTTGGTTGCCGGAATTCTGTACGTAGCCGCCTACCTGGATAACATAATTGTCATCGGCCGGACAGAGGAAGAACATCTGCAGAAACTAAAACAGGTCCTCACGGCACTGAACAACTACAGCATGAAGTTGCGCAAGGACAAGTGCGCATTCTCCCGACAACAGGTCACATATCTCGGACATATGATCTCGGCAAGTGGTCTGAAGCCCTCGGAAGAAAGAGTGGATGCCATTGTGAAAATTGCCGATGTCCGAAAATGTGAATCAGCGTGAAAGCTTCATTGGCAAGTTGAACCACTATGGCAAGTTCATACCGGCACTTTTGACTTTGTGCGCACAATTGAACAACCTGTGAAAACAGGATGTCGAATGACACTGGTCCAAAGAGTGTGACCATCCATTCACAAGATTGAAGGAGATGCTCACCCAGAAGATGCGTTTGGTCCACTATGACCCATCGAAGCAATCTCGCTGGCCGCGGATGCATTGCCGTATGGTCTTGGAGCTGTAATCTCACAAACAGCGCCGAATGGACAGGAAGAATCAATCACGCTCGCATCCAAAACGCTGACGACCGCCGAGAAAAACTACAGTCAAGTGGAGAAAGAAGCATTGGCAATTGTGTTTGGTGTACGGAAGTTCCACCAATATTTGAGTGGGCGACATTTCCTGCTCATCACCGACCACAAGCCGCTGCCGATTATTTTCAGTCCGGAGAAAAGTTTGCCTGTCATGACGTTGCAGCGTCTACAACGTTGGGCCCTGATCATGATGGGATATGATTACCACATCATTTACTGACAGTCTGCTGAGCTTGCCAATGCCGATGCACTGTCTCGTCTACAGATTGGACCTGACCTGACATTCAATAAAGAGGAGGCAATTATAGAAATTGAGATGGACGTGAACCTGCTCAACACGCGGGTCATCGCCGATTTCCCCGTCTCCACAATGACGGTCGCCAACTACACGTGCACAGACCCCATATTGTCGAAGATACAACAATTTGTCACTCAGGGGTGGCCGAACAGTCCTAAGCGGGACAAGGAATTCCCATTTTGGCAATGCGCTATTTCTTACAGCAATATCGAACCGTTCCAAACTGCACTACCGGTTGAACTCCAGTGGAGATGATGCTCGGACGTCAAGTGTGTTCTCCCCTATCAGTTTTGAACCTCTTATACGGTGTGCACTCAGCCAATGAAGTTGAACAAGTCCAAATTTGACATTGGCGACAACGTATATCACCGCAATTTTACGGCCAAGCAAAGCAAATGGTGCGCTGGCAGAATCATGGCTCACATTGGAACCAAAATGCATACCGTCCAAGGACAAGAAAGACAAGGCCAACGGCATGATGACCAATTAAGAAGCTGCATTCCTCCAGCGAAGACTGCACAGAACCTGACCAGAACCAAACAGTCGGACACCCCGGTGCCAAATCGTGTGGATACTGGAGTGTCTAACTTTGACGAAGTTCCACCAGACGAACTCCCCGCCGATCTGCCTGTGGCCCTTCGTCGATCGACACGTTGCAATCGTGCTATTCCCCCAAGGTGACCCCTTCAGGAATAGAGACGTTCAAACTGCAAAGGGGGAGTGTGATGTTTGGTGGACTGTGTGCGGTGGGAGGACCCGTTGCTCCTCCCGTGCAACAAGTGGTGCTGCACAGGACAAATGGAGATGTTTTGTATATAGTTTTTTCCTGTCTGTAGACAGTGAGTGTGCAGCCATTTTTGAGTTGTCTTGCTGCCAGCATTGAGTCATATATAAAAGACTTCTGTTGTACCCTGAAGACTCTCAAGTTTCATGCTGACCTAGAAAAAGAACACAAAATTAGTGGAAACATCCTCTCCACACCTATTCTAGTCTGACTTCTATTGTTCTATTGCACTTTCCTACCTTGTATATTTAACACCTTCCCTCACTTTGGCCTGGTTAAATAAAGGTTCATTTGTCTGAAACATTAATTCTTCCACAGTTGCTGGCAGATGCTCTAGGAATTTCCAGCATTTCTATTTTTGTTTCAGATATCCAGCATCTGATTTTTTTGCATTTAAGTTTTGCTCATTTGCTTTTAAGGCTGTACAACAAATACTTCCCTCATAAAAATAAACCAGCATCGGCAATTCCTTCCTACACCCTCCAGAGATAGAGTCTGGCCCACTGAGTTACTCCTGCACTTTGTGTTTTATCATTATTATTGGTAGCCTCCCTGCTCTGTGACTACATAGTAACTACCAAAAGACAAGTTTAGTTTAATTGAGATATAGCGCAGAAAAAGGCTTTTCGGCCCACCGGGGCCGCAATGACCAACGATTGCCACACACTAACACTGGGGAGAACATACAAATTCCTTACGGATAGCACTTGTAGTCAGGATCAAACCTGGGTCTCTGGTGTTCTAAGACAGCAGCTCTCGTTCAAGTTCAAGTGAGTTTATTGTCATGTGTCCCTGTATAGGACAATGAAATGTACACAAAAAAGCTGGAGAAACTCAGCGGGTGCAGCAGCATCTATGGAGCGAAGGAAATAGGCAACATTTCGGGCCGAAACCCTTCTTCAGACTGATCGGGGGCGGGGGTGGGCGGGGACAAGAAAGGAAAAAGGAGGAGGAGCCCGAAGGCTGGGGGATGGGAGGAGACAGCAGGGGGACTGAGGAAGGGGAGGAGACAGCAAGGACTAACAAAATTGGGAGAATTCGATGTTCATGCCCCCAGGATGCAGACTCCCCAAACGGAATATGAGGTGCTGTTCCTCCATCTCATGACAATGAAATTCTTGCTTTGCTTCAGCACACAGAACATAGTAGGCATTTACTACAAAACAGATAAATGTGTCCATATACCATAAAATAAATATATACCGCTCTAACCGCTGCGCCACCGTGCCACTGCGTAAAAACTGTCAACAGCCACTAATACCACTCGTGCAACCAATGGGCTATGTTTACTGGACTCCCTGGACTTCAGATCAGCTCTCCAAATCCCTGCCACGTTACAATTGACAGAGGTTCAGTGGAGCATATTGGGCTTAATGCAAAGTAATCAAACCGGGCTGAGAATCTAATCTCATGTCATTCCCAGTGGGATAACAACATTTACATTTTAGCTGAAAATCTTTAAACCATATTTTGATAAGCCTAACTCTTAGCAATGTACTTTAAATAAAAAATGCACTCGCCTTTGAAAACATCCCTGAGAAACAGAAGCTCAGAAAATCTTGAGGATGTTTTGCACCATTCACCAAGCTCAGGTTAAATAAGGACATCTACTGGAATGAAAGAAGTTCCATAATCCTCACAGCAACAATCGTCACTCAGGATGTTGCGTGTCTGAGACTGCATTGCCAGAGCTATTTAGATAGAAAATAAATTATATCTTACTCAAAAAAACAGTTCTAATTTATGATTTTACTCTGAAGCAGAAATGTCTTGGTTAAGAAAATGACGAACATAAAAAGTACAGAGGAAAGTCTGAAATTGTTTCTGATGGATGAATTCTGTGGTTTAACATTTGCATCAATTTGCTTGGGTGTCTGTGTGTGTGCTGTAAACATGTCTGAGTATTTGTCTATGTGTTTGTATTTGGAGCATCAGAGTGTATGTGTGGGTGTGTGTAGGAGCCATTCTGTTAGTTAGTATATTATAGTATTTTGTATAGATTGCTCCAGCTGTTTTTTTTTGTAAGTTTATGGATGAGATTATATACATAGATGGGTGTGTCTACATCGGAGGAGGCTAGCGTAGCCACGGAGAGTGGGCTGGTCAGTTTAGCCACAAGGGATGAAGGAGACAGCAGTTTTTACCACACGACACGTGGGCTGTGGAGCTTACTCCTGTGTCAGCGCGATCAAGGAACCAATCGAGGTTACTCGCGCTGACACAGGAGTAATACATCGTTATACATCGTTATATATCGTTATACATCGCCCACTGACCCACTCTTGAGCTGGTCCCCTCACTGCCAGGTCTACATTGAAAGACACAGACTGGGCAGTGAATGCCATGCAGTGTCACCCAGTGCAGCTAGTGAGGCCATGTGCTGCTCCTGGCGGCAATTGGAATGTACGGATTTGCATGAAGCGGCTGGCATGAGCGAGGCCGGCGAGCGGCAGGAGAGAGGTGTTCAGATGGAGAGCACTGCCAGAGGTGAGCGGGCCGGCAGAAAGCGCTGAGGTGGCGGCCGGTTCCGCTGCCCGGACCCTGCGGCCGGTTCCTGCGCAGCAACCCGAGCCACTTCCCTCCCCGGCCACAATGCGATAGCTCCGCGCCCGGAGCATCGGAGCAGCTTTACCCCTGGCCCGACTCCCCACACGCTGTGAAAGAAACTCTCCCCTTTTTTTTCTTTTTTTTTCCATTTTCATATATTTATTCTGATAAATTCAGCGCATTTAACTGTACGAAGTAGGGTCTTCTTCCCAAATGATGGTCGAAATGTCTCACGACATACTGCACATCCCAGAGGTCAAGCTATTCCAGTGCTTTTATGATTGCTTCATTGGCTTCTACATTAATTAATGCTTCCGCACGTTCCACCTCGTCAGTGGCAGTTGAAAGTTCAGCGTTAGCCTTATCCAGGTTGGCCTTTGCAGCAGTGACATCCAAATTGTCCAAGACTGTTGCCTCTTCAGCTAACAGCTGAACCGAGGATTCTGCATTCACTGTCACAGAACCACTGCTCACAAAATATTTAGTCTGGCCACCCTCCTCATCGATGACAGTGACAATTCCAGGTTTTAGCACCTGAAGCATCGGCACATGAGCTGGTAGAATACCAAAGCTTCCAGTCAGTGTCAGAACATCTACTTGTTTAACAGTCGCTTTCTTATAGAATACCTTGGTCGGTGAAGCAAAGGTGAAGGACATCCTGACGACGGAGGCCGAAGCCGGTGCCGCCTCGGCATAGCCCCTAGCAAGCACTGCCCGTGCCAAGGGCAGGGCACCGGGTCGGAGTATGGAGCAGATCCTGGCGGCGAACATGCCCGCAGCTTCCCGTCCGGATCCGGCAGCTCCAGCAAGGACAAGCCGACCTCTCCCCACCCACCCCCCAGCGGCGCTGTCCGTTTACAGCTGCTTCCCATCAGCTGCCAACAATGAGGGATAGATTTGGCTATCCCTCTGTACAGCAACACTGAGAAATAGCCAAGTCTCTTTCTTCACTAACAACCTAACCTTCGGCCACTAAGACGCAGGTAAATTTTTGCGCCTTATTTCTGGGTAAAAAAAATAGCGTCTTCATTGCCGGGAAAAGCGGTATTTAAAAACAAAGACATTTATTTACCACATTATTTGTACACAAACTCCATTCTTCTCTCTTTGTTTCTTAAGATACTCTTAGGATAATGACAATCCATGTTTGAAAAACCCGCCAAGAATCTTGCGTTGTGCATGCGCAGTAGGCTGCTGTGCAGCACATGCACGCAGTCCATGGTGCAAAGGCAGAATTTCAGCTGCTTTCAGCTCCCCTTGTCATTGAAGGCTTGAAGCAGCATCGACGGCACGCGAGATGTACATACCTTCACGTATTACATGTACTGCGGATGAAAGGAACGGGAGAATTATGCCTACCTAAGAGATGCCTCCCTTGCCTTTACTATTTATATTTAATAATTACCATTTTATAATTTTAGTCAGGGTAGGCAGTACCTACCTTGCCAACCGTGATGGCACGTGCCTGGTGTACGTCTGTTCTGTATGCGTGAGTGAATGTGTGCATGAACTTTCATGAACACATCGCAAAACACTCCCCAGAAGGGGGCCTCTCCCAGTGATCCAGCGGCATTCGATATAAACTTCCCACAGAGGCCGGCAATAAATACAGAAGTTGCAGGTGGTGATGGCTCCCCATCTGGTGCCCCTGTGTGTGTGGAGATCATTGTAAGTCCAAAGATTGTTAGAGCCATTCAGGTAAATATTGAAACTCACACAGGCAGTGGTGGCGTACCTCTTATTTATGAGCCTGGTAACTAGGGTGAAAACTGATGGTGCAGCCAATGGGTTTGCAGCACACAGTGGTGAAAAGACCACAGAACTATAGTAGAATGAACAAGGATTACATAAACAATGCAAGTGTATTACTGATTGACCCGTATTGGGTTTAAGACTCACCCAGGTCATGTGGGAAAGATGGGAACATGACAGTAGAATCTAGTCAAAGGAATTAATTTAAATAAAATAAAATAGATATGGAAAAGGAAGGGGAAATGAAAGACGGGAATTTAACAGACTTTCAGCTAACCAGACTTTCTGCCTTACAGTGCCAGAGCCCCGGGTTCGATCCTGACTTCGGGTGCTGTCTGTGTCTGTTTGTACCCTCTCCCCATGATCTGCGTGGGTTTTCTCCAGGTGCCCAAGTTTCCTCCCACACTCCAAAGACGTACAAGTTTGTAGTTTAATTGGCTTGGTAAAAATGGCAAATTGTTCCTAGTGTGTGTAGGGTAGTGTTAGTGTGCAGGGATCGCTGGTCAGCGCGGACTCGGTGGGCCCAAAGGCCTGTTTCCGCTCTGTATCTCCAAACTAAACTAAAATGAGCACAGCACAGGAAGAGGAAAGAGAATAATGTGAATGGAAATCGAGCCTGTTTCCATGTTGTGTGATTCTATGACTAAGTGAGTAAGATCTTTGGAAAGGGGGTGTACACACCCAGCAGCGGCGCACTAGGCTGCTGAGAAGTCACAAACAATGTTCTCTACTTTAACTGCAATTAACATGAAAGTCTTGACCAGACTACAAAACAGTAGATGCTTTGCACAGGGTCTAAAACTGGCATTAAGCCATTGTTTGGCACACAAAAAATGCCAAACAGGTTCCATCTTAGTTTTGTGGAGATTAGACTAATTATCCAGTCTTATCATTTATCTTATCTTAGGCCTCTGTCTCAAATTACTCTTTATCCATTTCTTCACATATAACAAAAAAAAAGTTGGATTTGTTTAATTTAGAGGTACAGTATTGAAACAGGCCCTTTGGCCTACGTTGGACTACGCTGATCAATGATCACCCGTACACTAGTTCTATGCTACACACTTGGGACAATTTACAGAAACCAGTTAACTGACAAACTTGTACATCTTTGGAATATGTGAAGAAACCGGAGCACTGCAGAAAACCTACGCAATCGCTGGGAGAACGTACAGACTCCGTACAGACAACGCCTGGCGCTGTAAGGCAGCAACTCTACCGCTAATAGTTCTATTAATAAAGACTGGACATCCCAAAGCTATTTCACTACTCTTCTGCCAATCTTCAAGGGGTGGCAAAAAAAACTGAAATGTGACACAAAATAATATACATTATGAGGCCAAAGCAGAACAACAAATATTCTGATGCATTTTAGCCTTCAGTATTCAATCGATCAACAATCCGTTCAAACAGTTATTTTCTTAAGCACAACACAGTCCTAAGCTGGGACTAGTCAGTAACTCAATTTTTGCACAACACAGCTAATATTGTTGTTGGGTGACAAACTACGGAAAATGTTTATCACACCTCATAAAAAACCAATGCCGGCATTTTGGCAGCAATATTTTGTGCAAAGTAATTTCAGCATCATGACACAAAAGTGACAAGTCTGTACTAAAATAGGGAATGGGAAATTACCTGTGATACATTGTCCCTCATTGCTTCTCCATTGCAGCAGCGTTCATCTCCCGGGGAGGTAGTTGGGGGGCGTCTCCTCGTGGTGGATGTAATGTACCGGGGTTCTCCGCTCCAGCTGAATAATGTGTACACATCACCCGTGCAGAGCAAGACGATCCGGCAGTGCCGACACAGACTGGACAGCACCTCCAAGCTCCTGCTGGAGATGGTAAAAGACGCAAAGCTGCGCAACTCCTTCAGCGACCCTGCAGGCGGGTCCCAGTCGCGGTTCACCTGGTCGAGATCGAACGGTTCAGTCCGGTCCCGGATAGATTTCCTCTTCACGTCGCAGGCCATCACGGTCAGTCACACCTACCTCACACTTACCGGTGTTCTTCTCTGACCACACCTCAAAATGCCTCATTGTCAGAACTTACCAACAAGCACCAAGACCTGGCTAGGCTGGCGGTGAGGGGAGCCCTCCCAGTCAGATCCTTTCTGCACCGTGGAACCTCACTACCAGCACACGCTGCCCTCGGGACGGCTGCTATGGAGAGGAGACGGTTGCCCACCTCTTTGCAGAGTGTGGATTTGCAAAGAGAGTCTGGAGTGGTCTGTAAGGGTCCCTGTCACGGTTTATTCCGAACAGCTCCGTCACAGAGGACTCTGTGATTA